>NC_134456.1:50878113-51184837 GCF_047948215.1 Lycorma delicatula | reverse complement strand
TTTTTAAAAGGTGGAGGCGAACTTAGAGATCTGTAATTATACAGATCATTTGTATATATGCTTAAACTTGATTGTTTTTAAACATCAGAAACTGCTCCTGCTTCAAACAAGATATTAATTTAACCTATTAAATGGTTACTTCTTGTTCCCTTCAGTATTATAGGACCATATATCATAGTTCACTTATACTGCCCTAATTTGTATCAGGGAGATTTTAATTGAAACTATTTTTTTTTGTGACTGAGAACTATTAGAGAAATAACCCTTTCATAATTTGAGCCTTTGCTTCTTGACATATCCTTATAATTTCTTTAATGAAGCTTAGAGGATGGTGAGTTGTCCAGGGATCCTGGCTGATGTCCTGGGTTTCATAAAAGAAAAATTAATATCACTTATCTTTTGTAACAGAGGCAGGCACTTGCCACATAATTTTTTTGTATTTACAGCATCACAGTCTTCACTTATACAAAAATATTTTAATTTTAAAAAGTTTCTCACTATACAGAATGTTGATGTCAGTATGTAGAAATTTTCCATAATTTTTCACATTTTACTCCAATTACTATGAAGAAGTTTTTAGTATACTATAATCAATTATGGTGTTCCAAGTCTGAATTCTCTTACAGAATACAAAATTCTGTGTTAGTGTGAAATGTTTTTGAATCTTTCACATAGTTCTGCACACCTTAAGAAAGGTTTTTATATTGTATGCAAATCATGACTCTGATTTAGCCAGATGGATAAATTAGGGATTTCCAATAAAGAACCCATTTCATGAACTTTTTTTGTGATTATCCCCTACGTTTTGTGACCTGAACATTACAATATTATTCAACAATCCATCACTTACAGGTAAGGTACAAGTACAATTTGTAACTCTTAAACTAACTAAAATGTTATGATTCCTTCAGTATTTTGTACTCTTTATGAAAATAATGTAAAATAATTGCATTAAGAAAAACCTTTATTTAAAAAATGCTGTGTACCACCGCTCATTAGAAGTGAATAGGCAAAGAAATTAAACTTATTTTGCCCTTTCTCTTAAGTCATCTCTAAGTTTGTGAAAACTAATATCTTTGAAAAAATTCATTTTTAAAATGATGCACTTGTCAACATACTGTTCTAGTTTTGTACTACATAATTTTCTGTTAATCTGGCATGAAAAGTTCTATTTAGATCTACCAGGAATGTATCGAACTTAGATGAGAAAGTAAAATATATTTTTAACCTGTTATTTAAAATAATAAATTTGCAGCTTATAAAATTAAAATAAAGATGCACTGAAGTTCTTTAAACAATTTTAATGTTAATTAAATAAAAGTGTTCACTGAATGACGGTGTGGTATGACTTTCTAACATAATGTTGTACTATGTGAAGTTAAACATGATTATGTAATTAGATTACATCACAGAATAAAATATTGTAACAGCTTATGTTTAATGTCTGTTTTTTAAAGTGTAGTTCATTATTTAACTCATGAAACAAACATTATTGTGTTGTATCCTAACGTCATTTTTATGAATCATTTTTGCAAAAGATTATAATTTTGCATCTATTACACTTTTTTGCATAATAATCATTGATATGCAGAATATCTTTTACTTAATCTTTCATTATTGATATGAATTGAATTTTAATTGATTACTGACAACTTAGTGGTATCCTTGTGTCTGAACATGGTTTGGAAAAAACAAACAAAATGAACAAAGCTAAACAAAGGTGGATAATCAAGTGTTGTAAAATGTTTGGCTTAAAGTAAATCTTTGGTTATCCAGAACAACATAATCCATAAACTCAGTTTACGACTAGACATTTCAGAGATAAATATAATCTTTAACTAAAGAGAAAAACATAACATTGCAATCTTGAAATCAATAAAAAAATGTAATGTTCTTCAAAATGGACAATTAAAAATTTGGAAAGTACTTTGTAGTACTTAGTACTCACAGGGCATCACACACACACACACACACACACACACACACACACACACACACACACACACACACACACACACACACACACACACACACACACACACACACACACACACACACACACACACACACACACACACACACACACACATACACACACACAAAACAAACAAACAAACACACACAGCGTGATTCAGGAGTAAAGGGAAAATAATTTGGGTACTGATTCTAGACCTTGAAATAAGGAAAAAGGTTCCAAAAACACTATTGAGTTATGGCTAACAAAAAATTTCACCTGGATTTCAGTTCCGGCAAAATGAGGTCATAAAGAATTTTAAGGCATTATCTAAGCAGTAAACTTGATGGTTTTTTTTTTTGTTTTTTGACCTGAAAAATCAAATAAAATAGATCCCAGCATTGTACAACAGTACTTCTTGTAGTTTTCATGATATCCAACGTAAAACAGAAAAATTTGGTCATGAAAAATAGTTTTTTTTAGGCTTGAAGTACAATAAAATTGTTAAATGACTAATAAATGCTATCAAACCTTGTAGAAAATTTAATCCTGAGAAAATTGATGAATAAATTCTGTGACAAACAACAAAACATCAACTCTTATTATTAATTTTTTTTTTAATTTTTACAAATTTGTAACATTTTTCTGTAGTTTTGTTCTGTTTTGTTTTAATAATAAAAGTTGATGTTTTGTTGTTTTTCACAGACTTTATTACATAAATTTTCTCATAACTACATTTTCTACAAGGTTTGATAATAAAATCCCAAGTCTGAATGGAATTCAAATCCAGAATCTTCTGAACAAAAGGTATAGGTACTAATTTTCTGTCAAAGAATTAAGTAGACTTCAGAATTTACTCAAGAAAAATTTCAATGGACAATATAAAATTTGAAACAACTATCCTGGGCAGGTTTTTTTTTCATTTTGACAGTTAATGAAGGTTTATCCTCTTTATGGCACGACTAATTTTTATGGTTTAATAACTGAGAATGCATTTAGCAAGAAATTTTCTAGTGATGTAAATTAAAGCAATTAGAATTTTAAAAAACTTTTTTAGTTTTTTTTTTTAAATTTCAAACTTAAGTTACTTTTCTTATCTTGTGAGACAAGGAAAAAAAATTTAATTGGCTTTCAGGTTTTTGTAATTTACTCACCAGTGAATATTTTTGAAAAAGTATTTCTGAGAACAAGAATTAGGCAAACAAAATTTAAAACAATTTTTATACAAAACATTTTTTCCAATATGAATTGAGGGGGTTAGTAAACAAGAACTGACAATTAGAATAATAGTGGATAATATAGCTAAAATTATATAAAACAGTTTGATGGGGAGAAAATGTTTTTGTACAATTTTTGTCACTGGTCATCGAGAGCTGCAATGTATTATAGAACACCTACTGTTACAATTCCTTTTTTAGCTTTGTTCAATGTATGTGCTATTTTCTCTTTTTTATTAGAAAGTAGAATGTTTCATAATAGGTTTTTCTTTAAATAATGTATTACTGTATATAATAATATGGATTTTTATATGTGTTGCATTTGTACATATGTGTAAGTTTTTCTTTATTTACATAACCATTTTATGTAAAAACTATTGTTTTTATAAAGCCATGATGGACATCCCTACTTTTATAATGTGTAGAGTTATGCATTACAGTAATTTACTTTGTTTAGCTTTTCCATTGTATTAAACTCCTTGACCCTCTTTTTTCCCTCCACCTAGTTCATTGTTTTTCTTTTTTTACATTTTTATTTATATTACATTATATAAATATCTGTTTCATACCATACGCCCATCAAATTTATAACAAAGTAATTGTTATAATTTCTTTACTAATTTATTTATATCAGTATTAAAATAACTTGAATGACATTAACGCTATTTATTTTATACATGAAAATTAAAATAGCTATTTAGCGCCATTGTCTATGTTGTTTTGTCTACTCTTAATAAAGCTCATTACATTGTGATTACAAGGACATGTTATGAACTAAAATCAGGCACAGAAATCCCTGAAGTACAATAAATTATTTTATGTAGACCTCTGAAACAGTTGTATAATTAAAAAAGAAATTAAGCTTCTATCACAAGCAAATTTACGTGAACAATATCATACATATGACGCAAATGCACTCTATAATTAGGATGGACTAATTAGTTTTTGTTACATTCAGCATTAAGCATTTAAACATTTTTTTTCTTTTGTCTTCAGTTATTTCAATGGTTTGATGCAGCTCTCCAAGATTCCCTATCTAATGCCAGTCATTTCATTCAGTATACCCCCTACATCCCTAACAATTTGTTTTACATATTCTAAACGTTGCCTGCCTGCACAATTTTTCCCATCTACCTGTCTCTCCAATATCAAAGTGACTATTCCAGGATGGCTTAAGATGTGGCCTATAAGTCTGTCTCTTCTTTTAGCTATGTGTGGTCTGTTCAGAAAATAACTGAACTTTATTTTTTTAATCTTAATTATTAATTTTACAGATTATTGGTCCTTTTCCTCTTCAAAGTACTCCCCTCTCCTATTCACACACTTTTCCCAGCTATGTTTTCACTTTGCGAAGCAGTCCTGGATAACTTCATTTTAAATGGCCTTTAAAGTCAGTGGCGAATTTGGTTTAATGCCATCAATAGTCTCAAAACGAAGTCCTTTCATCACTGATTTTAAATTCGGAAATAACAAACAATCGCAAAGAGCCAGGTCTGGCGAGTAGGGAGGCTGAGGAAAGAAAGTCATCCGATTTTTGACAGAAAACTAACGAATTGAGAAAACTGAGTGTGCGGGCGAATCGTGGTGGTGAAGGAACCATAAGTTATCTTGCCACAACTATGGTCTCTTTTTGCGGATCTTTATCACGTAACCGTTGTAAAACGCCTTGATAGTAAGCATAGTTCACTGTTTCACCTTGAGGCGAGAATTCAAAATGCCCAATTCCATTAAAATCGAAAAAACAGAGAGTATCACTTTGACATCGGATCGAGACTGACGTGCTTTCTTGGGGCGTGGAGATTCTTTGCCGGTCCATTGTAATGATTGAACTTTTGTCTTGATGTCATAGCCGTAAACTCAGCTTTCGTCTCCCGTTATGATCCTTTGGGTGAATGTTTCATCGTCATCGGATTGTTCAAGAAGTTGCCGACCAACGTCCATTCGATATTCTTTCTGCTGTACGGTTATCAAACGAGGAGAAAACTTTGCTACAACTCGACGCATGCTCAATTTTTCAATCAAAATTTTATGGCATGATCCAATCGAGATGCTAACCTCTTCTGCAAGTTCTCTGACAGTCGATTGGCGATTTACACGCACCAGATCGTTGATTTTCTGAATGCGGTTGTCATCAGTTGAAGTCAAAGGCCTTCCTGATCGAAGGTCATCTTCAATCGACTGACGACCACTTTTAAATCGTGAACATCATTCGAAATATTGCGTACAATCCAGAGCATCATCTCTGTAAGCTTGTTTCAAAAGTTGAAACGTTTCTGTGAAAGTTTTCCCCAGTTTCACATAAAATTTTAAGTCGTATCGTTGCGTCCGAAAATCGCTACTAACACTTAACCCTGCGTTGCTGGTTAGACCATATGTTACGCTGTTATTGGCTGGTAAACGCTCCGCTCACCGTTCGACTTGTCTTCCGTAGTACGATTATTGTCAATTTGACATAAATACGTTTTTTTATTGTTCGTTATTACTAATTCAAAATTAATTTTCTGATATGTAATATTTAATAATAATTGTTATTTACTTGCGCAAATGATGTATTTTGTTCGGGTTGCTTCTGGAGAATTAGATACACTTATCACCGTATTTGTGTAACACGCGTAATTTATTCGTGCACTTAGTTTTATTACATTAAAAAAAAAATCAAATATAAGTTTCCAGTTTGAAAATTAAAAGTTAATAGTCAACTGTTACAAATAATAAGAAAATTGTTTTTAAACTACCAATAACTAATTTATTTCCTAAAAAAAAAATTAAAAAAATAAACTTCACAGATTTTTGAAAAAATGTATCCCATGTAGCTAAAATAGTTCAATTATTATAGAGTAAATGATTTCAGCAAATCATCGCTTTCGGTTTCTGGTCCCTTCTTTTTATTGCATTTTGTGGAGATTGTAACTGTATGCTCCTTACCAATAGCAGAATGACATTTTACGCAAAAACTCGTAAAAATGAAAGAAAATATTGAAACGCATAAATATATACTTGAAAAAACTGTGTTGGAGGTTATGCGGAACACAACTCAATCAACTTCACGGTGGTTGAATCATGACTATCGGTGGTTATCACCGACCACCGTCGGTTCAGCGTTGTGAACCGACGTTATATGTGGGAGGAAGTTAAAGCTAAGGACGGCTGTAATTTTTTAACTGGAAATTACTATGTTAGCTCAGGTACCCGTTGGAATGTATTATCAAAATATTTTGATTTGTTGGAAGAAGCAATAGCTAACATAAGCTGTCGAATTTTGATGATTGGTGATTTTATTGTCAAAAATATAGATTGAAAATCTACTTTAGAACATCCTAACGCACATTATTACGTCTGGAGAAAAGCGGCGGTAATGTTTGATTTTACGGATGATCTGAACTTGTGCTAGTATAACGATTGCGAACCAAGAAGAGGAAAATCGATTCTTGACCTTATCCTTTGAAATATAGATGTCTCTGTGGATCCTGAAGATGATGGACCGGTAGCTGTTTACGCTCCACGTTATCCTCTGGTGATTGTTGTACAATCTGAAGAAGTAATAACTGACGGCCCAAGAAAAATATTGGATAACAAGAGAGGAGACTATTACGGGTTATATCAGACTGTGAAACATCTTGACTGGGCTGCGATTTATAATACTGTTTTTAAAAATGAGGCTGCAGATATTTTTTCAGTATTGCTTGGTAATGCTTTAGAGACGCATATTCCCAAGAGAAAGATTCGAACAAGTAAATATCCTTCCTGGTTCTCTGTAGAATTGATTAAATGCTTGAAGAAGCAAAAAGTACATATGAAGTACAAGAGAAAAGGTAGGGAAAATTATGCGTTCTTCTTGGAATTGAGGAAGAAAATTAAGAAGTTGCTAGACAGTGATCTTCAGAGGCGTGTTGATAAATTAGAAAATGATGTTTATATTAAGCCGTTTATTCAAATATGTCAACTCCTTTTTGAAAAAAGCGAGATGTGTTCGACCGATAAGAACAGACCTTGGAATAATAACCGACAAGAAGGAAATAAGTAATGACGGTTTTTTGAGTCGGTTTACCAAGCTGAGACACTGGATACCAACTCTGGACTGGAAACAACTCTAGAAGGAATGCAATGGGATATTGAGATACCAAACGTCAATGCGAACGATGTGATTAAGGCAACTGGCGAGTTGAGACTGCTTGTACTCACCGGTTATGATAATATTCCGTCTTATACGATTAAAGGTTTATGTGAGTAAATAGCACCTGTTCTTAGATATATTTATAATATGAGTCTAAATAATAGTATCTTTCCGGAAAGCTGGAAATTAATAGTAGTTTTTCCTGTCCCGAAGTCAAGTGATTTGCGCAATGTTAAGAATTGTTGGCCAGTATTTGTACAATGCATTATATCGAAAATATTTGAGATTTCCACAGACATTTGTATGATAAATTCGGTGGTGCCACTGATAACAGGGAACATGGATTTATGGAAGGAGGTTTAGCACACTAATTGGAATCAGTTGTTATCATTTGTTGCTCATGAAGCAGAGAACAGGTAGACACACAGTTTACTTCGATTTCTGTAAGACCTTTGATTCAGTATCGCATAGAATATTGCTTTGAAAACTAGCTGGTTTCAAAAGAAATTGCTGGTAAAATACTACTACAATGGATAAGGTCTAATCTGGAAAGAAGGAAGTTTAGAATCAAGGTGACTGGAGAGTTATCTGATGAATACAATGCTATCTCTGGAGTGCCGCAGGGTCCAATTTGGAACCGTTTCCTTTTTATTTTATTTATCAATGAAATAATCCTAAGTATTAAGAATAATATATTTTTGTTTGTCGATGAAATTAAGATCTACAGTAGTGCGACTAGAAAATATTGCAAGAAGGTAAAGATCGAGTGCATGAATGGTCGATCGGCAAGATACCCTTAAACCTCGACAAAACAGTCGTAATGACATACTCTAGGAAAACGCTATTAAATATGGCTACTGAATTGCTAGTGAAAATATTAGAAGAGTGACTAATATACGCTATCTGGATGTGCTTTTTGATACCAAATTGTTATTCACTGGCCATGTTGATAATATTATATCTCTATTGATAATATTCTAAGGCTAGAAAAAATTTAGGACTGCTTCTTTGAGTGGCAAGATGATTTCGCATGGCAAATACTTTACTGAGATTACATAAGACCACTGTAAGACTCGTGTTAGATTATTGCTCCACAGTGTGCAATTACAATCGTGACTGCACTACAAACAAGATAGAAGCAATCCAGACACGATTGCTATTAACACTGCACTACCGAGGTTTATGTGAAAGGAGTCCAATTTTTACCATGAAGAAAATTATCAAATGCATCTTCACTTTACAAAAGAGAAGGAGTGCATATAACATAATGTTTATATATAAAATATTTAGCGGTTATGTCGATGTTGATATTACGAAGATTGGAATTCTAGTCTCAAACATAAATGTAAAAAGAAGGGACTTTGTCTATGAAGATACGGGAGGGTTGGGTCCGCTTGAGAAATTTGTACGAGATTTTAATAAGATATGTATACTGTATTCAGTTAGCTTATATAGTGAAGAATAAACAAACATTTCTTTTGTGTGAATGAGTTCGTCATGATTCTGCTGAGTCCGTCCCGTGTAACAGTGCCGATTCACAACGCGGCCATATCTATATAGAACACTATAATCATTACTCATACATTAGTCACCGTATAATTAGTCATATAGTAATCATGTAATCAAACTTTTATATCGTGTTATATATTCTCAGTTCTATTAAAACCCTTAATTTTTTCATGTGATCACTCTTTTTTTCTCGTATTTTTTAAGTTTACTGGAACGTGAGAGTATTATATTCCTAGATCTGTGTCGGTACGTCTTGAGTTATACCATTATTTTGACACCATGTCTGACAGCGATTCAGCTGATAATAGTACACGATTATTGATATCCCCTTCGAAAAGTTGCCACGAAAAAAGCACTTAAGTCGTGCGGAAAAACACGTCACTGTAAATGCTTACAAAGGTGAATTACAGAGTAATCCAACGGGTTGATTTCGGATGTCTTAATAAAACTGCTAACGTAAGTGGAAGTTGTTTCAATGTACAATATGATTCGCGGTATAAATCTACTAATGAATTACGGTCTCCTAAGAAAACAAACACCCGCAGATCAATTGAAGAACAAATTGACGATTTTGATAAAAACGTGATTCGTAAAAAAGTGCAAGAATTTTATTTTTGAAACGAACTGCCTACAATAGACAAATTTTTACGAGTGGTAAATGACGAAAACGATCTACCAGATTTCTGAAGAACAACTTTTTATAAATTATTAAAAAGTATGAATTTTAAATACGAAAAACGGGGCCGGGAAAGTGCTTTGACAGGGATGATATCATTATATGGTGAAGACATTACCTCACTGAAATAAAGAAAATGAGGAAAGAAGGCCGTAGAATACATTATGTGGATGAAAATTAGGTCAGCGAAGTCCACACAAAAAGTTTCGTTTGGAAAGATAAAGCTGTGAATTCGTCAAAAGAAGCCTTTCTGTGTGGCTTATCAAGCGATAATAAGGCTCCGTAGGGTAAAGGTAGGCGTCTCATAATTACCCATATAAGCAGTTATACCGGGTTTATCAATCGTGGTCTCTGGATTTTTGAACCTAATCTACAGGAGACTATCATAAAGAGATACATAGCACGTATTTTGAGAAATGGTTTAGCGTGTTAGCTGTTCTCGAATATAATTCGTTTATTGTGTCAGACAACGCCCTTATTATTAATGTAAAAGGAAACAATTTCAGCCGTCTTGAAAAAAAATTATATTAAAATGTGGCTTAGTTTCTAAAGGAGTGATTTTTGAAGAGGATGAACTTGAAGTTCAATTACTGCAAAGGGTTTCCCGTATTAAAGGTAATTTTAATGTGTATAAAATTGATGAGTTTTGAACCTAATCTACAGGAGACTATCATAAAGAGATACATAGCACGTATTGCTATGTATCTCTTACATAGAGATACATATGTAAGAGATATACATCTCTTACATATGAGATGTATATCTCATATGTAAGATATGAGATATACATCTCATATCTTACAATATGCAAACATTACAGTATACTGGTCTGCAGTATATGAACATTCCCAGGATAAGGTCAAATACTAGAAAGAATTTACCAAACTAAAAAAGGCAAATTTTTCAATATGCCCACTAAAACATCAACCCTTAAATTATGGTAAAATTTTAACAAAAGTCTAATGTTTCTTTTGAAAATTTATTCTAGATACAAATCCAAAATCCACATCACCAAAGGAGCGGGGAACAGCTAATGTAATTTACAGAATACATTATACTGATCTGATAAAATATTTATTTTTTACCAGTTGGTAGTTGCAATTAACATCTAACTGTAGTTGCAAGGGTCTGATAATTTATATTTTAACTTAGAATATTAAAAAAAGGCCTTGATCATGTAAACATCTAGTCACTTTAAATTATGTTAACTCATAAATCAGAAAAGTATATAAATAATTTTTAAGATGAAAGATGAGAATAAAGATACAATATTACTTTGATGGTGATATTCCTGAATGCAGAAATGACTAAGAGCTTCGCAACTAAACATTTTCTTAAAATTGTCATTTACCTACTGTCACTCATAAGTGAAATTTTGTTCAAGTGAACAGAGTGCAGCTTATTTATAAAAATTTAAAACTTTTTTAATGTTTAAAAGTCAGCATTCAAACCAAATTTAATAAATTTATTTAAATTATTAAGCTAATATTTAACTAAGATAGCTTCTTGTGCCACTGAAAAATCTAACTTCCAACAAATTAATAAACATTTCTACAAACACAAGAAAAGTACTTTTATATCAAATTGCTTAAAAAAAGAAATAAAAATCAAATTTTAACTTAATGAAATCATTACATTTACATACCTTTCACAAATATCTTTTGTTTCCATTGGTAATACTGCTCTAGATTCAGTTGAAATAACACTCATAATGAAGCTATAATGTGTTTACACAAAATTTCCCTTTATCATACCTGCAATTAAAAAACAAAAACCAGACAAAAAAAATATTAAAAAACTTTAAAATTATAAACCAAAAAAAAGTAATATCTATATTTAGTTCACTTATCATAGCATTTAATAATATTCGCTCAATTGTTGTCATAGTATAGTCATCACTATTTATCCTTCATTAAATCTATAAAGAACTGACAATTCAAGTATAATTTTTAGGGTAAATGAACTCCATGAGGTCTTTAACTCAAATACTTTGAAAATCATTAAGAAAGATTTGAATTTCAAAAATAAATATATATTTTAAAAGATAGTTAGATAAGCCTTCCCTAACCTTCATGGAAGTCTGGCTGAATGGTTTATATATTTCAGTTGAATATTCCCAATCACCCTGCAATCCACAATTCTGGAGATTGAGTAAGAATCTTCTTTAGAAAACTTTGAGTCTATTCTTGGCAGGCTCTTCAGAATCTATTGGGAAAGTAGTTTGTTGCAGCAAATTATTGGAACTGGTCAAATATTGGTCACTGTTGTACTGTGGTCCTCCTGTTAGGAGACCTTGTTCTCCACAAGAACATTAGGCAGGATGGAAGCCTACTGCATAGAGGAGGAGCCCCAAAAGCATTATTTGATTTGAACTGTTTGTCTTGTTTTGCATTCTCTCAGTTTACTGCTTAAACAAAATTTGCATTGATGGATTGCTGAACTGCATTTTTGAAGTATACAATTTTTCACATGAACAGTTTGTCATGTTATCTCATAGTTTCATATATGTAAGCTAATCTCTGAGTCTTCATGATAGTGAAGTAGCTCTGCCTTTTAAAAGGTTCTGATGTTTTACATGCATATGCACACACACACACACATACACAATGCACACCCTCATTATTTCTTGACAGAAAGGAGTTAATTTATTTATTACTTTGCACTATTTGTGACATATGATATTTTCACACAAGAGGAATAATAAGCAGTAGTCAGATTTTTCTTTATGACAATAATAAGGTACGATATAACGAACTGTGTGAATGGGTCACCATACAACTGAATACCTTTGCTTTTCAGTGAGTTTGGCCACTGATGATGTCTGTGGCTAAAAAATTGCTCTATTCGCATGAAGCAAAGAAGAATACCTTTTTTTGTACCCTTTATTGTTTGAGAATTGACAACTGTGTTCTTTTCTCCATCTGTGATATCTAACATCCTCATAGATATACTGAAACAGCCATATTAATATATGAAGAATATCAGAATCATATCAGAATCTTTATATTATATTTTCCTTCAGCATTTATTTCCTTCCTTACGTTAGAGATATTTAACGTAAGTATTATACTTCAAAGAAATCTCTGTTGTGATTTCCAGTGGAACATAATCTATACTTCCATCAATATTCTCTAAATCTTTCTATAATCTTTTTCTAACAAAAAATGTAACAATTTAGGTTCTAATATTGTTGATGTGTTACTGTCCTTTAAATATATCTTTTCCATCAGAAATATTTATGGTTTGTTTGTTTTTTAATAGTAAAAAAATATTAAAAGATTCAGCAAAAAAAATATGAAAGAATGAAACTTAAAACCCAAGATGGCAGATTTTCCTCATCCCAACAACATAGGGGAAGACACCCATCTTGTGACGCTTCCAGTTGCCACACCAACCACCCCATTCCTAGCCCTGATGAGCTTTAATGGGAGTCATCTTTTGCCCTCTAACTTTTTACATCTCATAATAAAAAGAGATTTTCCTCAGTAACATCTCACTGTATTTGTATAATTAATTAGACGTGTATTATTTTACAAAGTTCTGCATGAGTATCTGCAACTTTTTCCTTATCAGCCAAGACGACACAAGTGCTGTAACATTTTATAATTCTATTAGATAATGATGGCAGCAGTGTGCTGTCAATTATTGATTTGTACCCCAATTCTCTAAAACTGGAAGATAGGTGTAAAATATTCTTCTTCCTAAAAACAATCAAAAACTTGAAAAAGGTCAAATAGTAGAAGATAAATATACTCATAAATTAAGTATGAATGTTCAGTTGTTATGAGGGTTTATTCTCAAACTAGAGAGAATTTATTAGTAAGTTCACCTTATTCATTAGAATTGTACAAAAACAAGAATTTTTTATTACAACATTGATACCCACAATTTAAAATCGGTAAAGTTGTAAAGTTGTTACTGAAAACAACTTTATCAAATTAAGTTAGTTCAGTTCATAGGTTTGATTTTTCTTTTTGGGGGTTTTTCTATTAGATATATTCTGAATATATATTAAGAATACAGCTAATATTTAAAATTAAAAAAAAAAATAGACAACAGATTTTTTGAAATTTCATGTAATAAAAATGTTGTAATGGTAATTATTTACTAAACTATTTTCTGAGGAAGAAGAAATTTAAAATAAAATCTATTACTTAATACACCCTACAAAAAATTCATTTCATTATCAACCTTCCATTGGCAGTTGTTACCGGGTGCCAACCAAATAAAATGGAATTAATTGCAGTTGGGCTTTCTCTCCTTCAAGTCAGTTGCAGACATTCAACATATCTAGTCATTGTTGTGGAGAACAGGTTATAGATTTTTAATTGTCAAAACATGACTATTAAAAAATAACCATCAAATCATACCTAAGTTGAAAAAAGAAACCAGATAGACAGAAATGATTTTTAACTGCTTGCACCTGCACCTCTCTTTTTCTATTCAGCCTCCAGAACCACCATAAGGTATAACTTCAGAGGATGACTGAGGATGATATGTATGAATTTAAATGAAGTGTAGTCTTGTGCAGTTTCTTGTCAACCATTCCTGAGATGTGTGGTTAATTGAAACCCAACCACCAAAAAACACTGGTATCCATGATCAAGTACTCAAATCCATTTAAAAGTAACTGCCTTTAATAGGATTTGAACCTTAGAACTCTCAACTCTGAAATCAGCTGATTTGCGATGATGAGTTCACCACTAGACCAACCCAGTGAGTTATTACACCTGCACCGCAAGGAAACATTTAAGATCAGCGTTTAGTGCATATAAACATAAATTTTACTATAATTGAATAGTTAATATTATATTTAATGATTAGCAATACGTTTCTGTAGCAAATTTTAAATTTTATTAATGAAATTGTGCCCCACATATTTTGGATTTATTATGAAACTTCTTCATTAGTGGTAATGCAGATATTTTGTTAATGGTACTCATCTTGAAGTAGTTAGTAAATTCTTTAATGTGTGGTCTAATGTTTTATTTGAAGTTTGTTGGTTTTATTTGTTTAATATTAAAAAAATAACAAACACAACACAAATATCAATTTTTTTAAATTTATTTACATAGTAACAACAGGCTTATGCCCTCTAACAGTTACTAGATGAATGATAAATGAATTCTGCAACATGTGAAAAAAACCATTCCTGATTGGGATTTGAACCTGGTACTTCCAGATGAAAGGCCAAGATGCTACTACTCTGCCATAAAGATTGGTAAAAAAAAATTGAAAGATAAATTAAAAACAAATTGAATATATTATTTAACTCTATGCTAAAGGAGTTTACTCACAACTTCAAGACAAACAGTATTAAAAAACACTGCCACTTGAAATACCATTAAGAATGAGCAATGTAACAATCCTACATCTTAGCAATTCTACTTCAAGCACATTTGTACGTATTTAGAAACTAAGTTGTATGTAAATAATTTATCAGATAAAAAATTATTAACTATATTCATCATGCTGATTAACAAATAAAAATTATATTAATAAGTGTACAGTTTTAGAATGATTTAATTATAAACATCCTGGAATCAGGAACAGATGTACTGTTTCAGTCGGTGAATAGCTTTAATTAATTGTACTTTGTTTATCGTCATAATCATTCAACAAATCTAATAAATGTAAAATAAAACACAGATGTGACACCAATACTTCCCACTACAATCAACTATGGAAAAATATATAAATACTCACGATATGCTGAATAACAATTTTATACCTTAAATTGGCAGATGTTATGTAAAGTATTAATTACATTTGCTTTATTATATCCTTCAACAATCTCATTTACTTCTGTATTCCAGTAATGATAATCAGTTACAGATAACACACCTTTTATGTTCGATCTACCATATGAAATCATATGTGTGAGGAGACTTCACAGTATATACAATTTTTATTCTTTTATATAAAAACTATGTAGTCTATACTAAACAGTGATTCCATAATTAAAAATAATATGGGTGTGAGCATGCATGCACACACACACACATATAATTAAATATCTAAAAATATAATTTATTGTTAATAAATATTCTAACAAATTGCAACTTTGAAGAAGCCCTACAAAACATAGAGAGAAAGAGAGAGAGAGAGTGAGAGAGATGTTTACCATCTCAGTCACAGATATGAAAAAATTTGATTAAATAAAAAAAAAATTGATATTATTTTTTTTTATATCAGTAACTGAGATTGTAACAATTCTGTATTTAAGAATTTTTTAATGTTTTTAATTTAAATTTACACATACATACATACATGTTCATATATTCTGACAAAGCAAAGATCTCTGCAAAAGAGATCTTTTATCCCAAAAGATACATACTTTAATCAAAGATACTTTATAGATTAAAATTTAAACATACTTAAAACAGTAGAAAAAAAAGTGAAAAAAATAATTTTTTGTAATAAATATAATTATTTGAGCCAATCTGTAATAAAAAATAACAACTGTGATAGAAATTGCTGTAGCTGTATCAATCTTAGTAACCAATTTATTACCTAATGACTGCAGGACTGCAGGAAAAATAGCAAAAAACTTTGCTAATTTCATTAAATGAGTATTTAAAAAAAAAAAATAATATTATTACTTTTCCGCCTAGCGCTAAGGCAGAGCTATAGCTAAAGAAGGGAAAGTATCATGATCGGTCCAATTTGGGCGTATGCGGTTTTCACCGGATCTTTATGATTTGACACCTAAGGAACCCAAAAAACCAGATGTTCGTATGTACCTGTGTGTGTTCAGTGTTAGATGTCACATCCTAAATCACCTTACATCTCCAGAACTACTCTACCAATTTTGACCAAACTTGTGCAGACTACTTCTATACATGGGGCATTGATGCCATTAAATTTTCAAATTAAAAGGTCAAGGGAGTGAGGCTGTAGAGTAAGGTCACCTTCAGTATCTTGATATTTCCCCTAATTAAGGTCTTAATTTTCTTAAGCACATTTGTTATTAATTACAAAATTAATAATATTTCCAAAAAAATGTTTTTGTAAAATCCCCTCCTTAAAAAAAAGTGCTCTAAGTAATCTAGGCTAAGTGGGTATGGTGCGTTATTAGTACCTCCTTTCACCAGAATGAGCATTAGTGTAGCACTGACGTACAGCTTCTGTAGTTGTCTTCTATGTTGTAATGTTACAGGTGAGGGATAGAATTAAATAAATGATTAATATTTTGTGTAAAAAAGTATTTATTTAAAGTGGCCGCTAGTACCGTTACATCCGTGCGAATGAAATACGGTATGCGCGTGCGCGCTTTATTTAGAATCATTCAATTAAATAAACAACAAATATTATAGGTTTAATTTTCTTAACAATTGGCACTGTTGGTATAATACAATTATATAGAAACAAAGTATTACAATTGTTGATAAGTGGATACTCTATTTTTATATAAACAAATATTATATTTAAATAAAATGATAAATATTTTTAAATTAAGTTGTGTTTAAGCCGTGGATAAAAAAAAAAGGTGCATGGAGGAAGTCCTGCAACTGTGTTGATGCTTTTTTTAATTTTATTTCCTCTTTATTTATTGAGAGGGTGCTTAAAATTATAATATTAATGTATTTAACAAGGCAGTTTAGTTTGACACTAAGTTGAAAATTTAATTTGGGTGCATATATTAACATTTTTAATCATTTTTATCTATCTGTCTTCTTTTTTTAAATTGTATTAGATCTGTTGCAATTTGGAGGACCACAAAACCTTTGTGGTAGGTTTTAGAGCGAGTATGAACTGTAGATGCATAGGTGATAAATTGAAACAACGCCTTGTTGCTTATTGAATTTTTATTTAATATCTTGTCATTTCGATAACGCATAATTGAACATTTAACATATAACGTAACATGTATAATTAAATTTAATAACTTATAAGTATACTAATAAAATAAGAGTTCATTTGAACGTTTGTATGTGCGTCCATCTGGACTGAGTGTACAACACGACCGCTCTGGGTCAGATTCTGGCGCCGAATGCATAGAAGTCGATACATCACAATGACCATTTTCCTTGTAGTACTTGCAAGAAAGGTGCAGAAACATTTAATTTTATAAAATGAAACAATTCTATGAAAAAATTCCCTTTCCCAGTTGCTCTTTCCTCTTTTCTCTTTTCACTTTCCATTTCCTTTTCCCTTTTTCCCCCTTCTTCCCTTTTTCGATTTTCCCTTTTCCGATTTTTCCCTTCTCCCTTCTTCCCTGGGCGTAAATCGGTCCATTAGTTTTTTAATCTATAGCGGAGACACATACCGGAAACATTGCAATCGAATCGTAAAATATTTAGTATCGCGTATGTTGTTTTTACGTCCAACAGGTAGAACACGAAATTTAGTTTTTTATCGATTTGAACCCCTTAAAATCAAAATTTCGCAAAATCCTTTCTTAGTGCACGCTTACTTAAAGATACAAAGGTACCCTGAAAATTTCAAGTCTCTTCCTATAATAGTTTTAGTTGTATGTTGATTATGAGTCAGTGAATCAGTCAGGACATTCTCTTTTATATAAGAGATACATCTTTAAATAAATACCTTTATACAAAATTTTAACTATTTAGATATTGTACAGGCACAGAATGTAACCTAATGATTAACATATTTCCTACAATTATTTATTAAGATTGATTTTTGTATATGGAATCAGCACAGAACAAAATTTTTTAACCATTACAGTATAAATTACAGTACCCAAAAATCAATTTTAGACTAATTTTATCAGTGATAATTTTAATAGTAATTCTATTACGATAAACATGAACGAATGAAAATCTAAAATGATGCAAGGAATTCATTGCTAGAGTTTCACTGTAAAAGTGGGTTAAACTATTTTTTTTCTTTTAACTTTTCATTTAATTGTAATAGTATTCTTCTTTTTAAAATTTATTAATTTTTCATTTGATCAGCTAATCATACAAAAATTCTCAATTATTATTTCTCACTCAACCATAAGTAAGAAAGCTTTACTCCACAGGTGGAAACAGTAGTTTCTAATAAGGCCAGGGGTTTAAGTATTTTATTGGCAAACAAAATATTTAAAAAAAAAAAATTAGCTTTATATTTCTGTCTACACATTCATTCTATTCACAATTACATAATTTGATGTAAATTTTTACATTATATATTTGTAGAAAGTAGTGTTATATTGTTTTGTTGAATAATATATTAAGTTAGTTTTATGTTGGTTTGTTGAATATGTAACTGGGTTGTGCTTCGTGGTGTTTATATATTATTTAAAACTGTTCAGTTTTTTTTTTTTTTAAATAGTTGTCAATAGTTTTGTTTTCAGCTACTTATTTTGACCTGCACAGACATCATTAATCTTGTCCATGAAGGCTCACTCTTCAGTATTAGATATGATGTCATAATATGCAACTATGATATGATTTAATTCCTTGTCTGGTATTGTTTATTTATAGCTTACAAATTATGTTAACATAGTTAAACAATAAAAAATGAGCTAACAAAATACAATATAGGAGCTTAAAACGCTATATGTTGAAAAATGAAAAAAAATCTTTAATTAAAATTTAAAAATTTTTCAAAAATGGTGGGTGATATTCTGGTTCATATTCATTTTCAGCATCAAAAAACAGATTAAAATCATGTTTCGCATATTAGAAAACAAAAATTATGTTATCAGTGTTATTATTTCAACTAATTTGTATTAAACATGTTTTACATAGTCTTACAGTAAATTTACAGTTTTTACTTGCATAAAGTTTATTTGCAAATTTCTAAAATGAATGGAAATGAAAAAGTGAGTGGTCGGCAATGGCAGTAATAGAATTCTGCTAAAAAAAAAAAAAAAAACAGATTACATTACAATATTTTAATTATAAATTTCTAATAGCAGCTGTGTATTTATTCAGAGAATAGAGAAAGGAATAAAAACTGTTCAGTCAAAAGACAGGAACAAAAGACTTTTCAATCAATATAAAGGTATCAATAAAAAACAGTTTATTTATACCTCTATTTATAATAGCACCATTCTGGATGTGTACTTGCATATATATTCTTAATATAGATATCCTACTTTCATTTTTATTCATGTTTTATTATAGTCTCTGACACTCAAACATTCAGAGTTTTAATTGTAAATATCCTAACATTTTATTTATATAACTAAATTTTCGCTTAATAAATTCACAATACAAAATTTCATAAGGTATGTGTATAAGCTATATCTATAGATATTTCTATTCATTCATGCTCACCATCTTGTAATTTCTTCTTTTCCTTCAACCAATCAGAGAACAGTATTTTTTTCTTGTAATTTTTAGCCACAAGAAAATTGAAACTATGGTCAAGTATTACTTGCTCAGTGGTGTCTGTATTTGATTTTCCACTTCAAACAATTAAATTACTTTTAGCAATGTGGTCCGTGGGGTTAAATTCTGTTTGATTAATAGTGTAGGCTACTTATAACATAATTATATTTTTATTTTTTCTAGGCCTAAATTAATTCAGTTTGTTAAACTATTTTTACTGTATTTGTTTGCAATTTAAAAGTGATTAAGAGATTTTACCAGAAGACATTTAAACTATTAATCTTATTGTGCAAGCATTAGAAAGAAAATGTCTGAGTAGTTAACAGACTGCAACTCTACCCAACAACATCGAGGATGCATTTACTAGCTCATCTAGTATGCTCATCAGGATGACCTAGCAGAATCCAGCAACCTACACCCAAAACCACTAACACCAGTTACAAAGAAGATGTTAAGTACAAGGGGTAAATGATGAGAAAGGACTGTCTACTCTTAGAGAAACTTTAGAATAAGAAAAACATGTACTATAGGAAAGCTCAAGGTTTTTGCAGGGAGTAGCCATCTAATCCACCCTCATCTTTACCAGCAGATTGGAAAATAATGTATCCAAATGGGAGTAGTACTTACTGATCAACAGTATTTCATTTTTTTTTTTTTTGTCTTCAGTCATTTGACTGGTTTGATGCAGCTCTCCAAGATTCCCTATCTAGTGCTAGTCGTTTCATTTCAGTATACCCTCTACATCCTACATCCCCAACAATTTGTTTTACATACTCCAAACGTGGCCTGCCTACACAATTTTTCCCTTCTACCTGTCCTTCCAATATTAAAGCGACTATTCCAGGATGCCTTAGTATGTGGCCTATAAGTCTGTCTCTTCTTTTAACTATATTCTTCCAAATGCTTCTTTCTTCATCTATTTGCCGCAATACCTCTTCATTTGTCACTTTATCCACCCATCTGATTTTTAACATTCTCCTATAGCACCACATTTCAAAAGCTTCTAACCTTTTCTTCTCAGATACTCCGATTGTCCAAGTTTCACTTCCATATAAAGCGACACTCCAAACATACACTTTCAAAAATCTTTTCCTGACATTTAAATTCATTTTTGATGTAAACAAATTATATTTCTTACTGAAGGCTCGTTTAGCTTGTGCTATTCGGCATTTTATATCGCTCCTGCTTCGTCCATCTTTAGTAATTTTACTTCCCAAATAACAAAATTCTTCTACCTCCATAATCTTTTCTCCTCCTATTTTCACATTCAGGGGTCCATCTTTGTTATTTCTACTACATTTCATTACTTTTGTTTTGTTCTTGTTTATTTTCATGCGATAGTTCTTGTGTAGGACTTCATCTATGCCATTCATTGTTTCTTCTAAATCCTTTTTACTCTCGGCTAGAATTACTATATCATCAGCAAATCGTAGCATCTTTATCTTTTCACCTTGTACTGTTACTCCGAATCTAAATTGTTCTTTAATATCATTAACTGCTAGTTCCATGTAAAGATTAAAAAGTAACGGAGATAGGGAACATCCTTGTCGGACTCCCTTTCTTATTAGGGCTTCTTTCTTATGTTCTTCAATTGTTATTGTTGCTGTTTGGTTCCTGTACATGTTAGCAATTGTTCTTCTATCTCTGTATTTGAACCCTAATTTTTTTAAAATGCTGAACATTTTATTCCAATCTACGTTATCGAAAGCCTTTTCTAGGTCTATAAACGCCAAGTATGTTGGTTTGTTTTTCTTTAATCTTCCTTCTACTATTAATCTGAGGCCTAAAATTGCTTCCCTTGTCCCTATACTTTTCCTGAAACCAAATTGGTCTTCTCCTAACACTTCTTCCACTCTCCTCTCAATTCTTCTGTATAAAATTCTAGTTAAGATTTTTGATGCATGACTAGTTAAACTAATTGTTCTGTATTCTTCACATTTATCTGCCCCTGCTTTCTTTGGTATCATAACTATAACACTTTTTTTGAAGTCTGACGGAAATTCCCCTTTTTCATAAATATTACACACCAGTTTGTATAATCTATCAATCGCTTCCTCACCTGCACTGCGCAGTAATTCTACAGGTATTCCGTCTATTCCAGGAGCCTTTCTGCCATTTAAATCTTTTAATGCTCTCTTAAATTCAGATCTCAGTATTGTTTCTCCCATTTCATCCTCCTCAACTTCCTCTTCTTCCTCTATAACACCATTTTCTAATTCATTTCCTCCGTATAACTCTTCAATATATTCCACCCATCTATCGACTTTACCTTTCGTATTATATATTGGTGTACCATCTTTGTTTAACACATTATTAGATTTTAATTTATGTACCCCAAAATTTTCCTTAACTTTCCTGTATGCTCCGTCAATTTTACCAATGTTCATTTCTCTTTCCACTTCTGAACACTTTTCTTTAATCCACTCTTCTTTCGCCAGTTTGCATTTCCTATTTATAGCATTTCTTAATTGCCGATAGTTCCTTTTACTTTCTTCATCATTAGCATTCTTATATTTTCTACGTTCATCCATCAGCTGCAATATATCGTCTGAAACCCAAGGTTTTCTACCAGTTCTCTTTATTCCGCCTAAGTTTGCTTCAGCTGATTTAAGAATTTCCTTTTTAACATTCTCCCATTCTTCTTCTACATTTTCTACCATATCTTTTTTACTCAGACCTCTTGCGATGTCCTCCTCAAAAATCTTCTTTACCTCCTCTTCCTCAAGCTTCTCTAAATTCCACCGATTCATCTGACAACTTTTCTTCAGGTTTTTAAACCCCAATCTACATTTCATTATCACCAAATTATGGTCGCTATCAATGTCTGCTCCAGGGTAAGTTTTGCAGTCAACGAGTTGATTTCTAAATCTTTGCTTAACCATGATATAATCTATCTGATACCTTCCAGTATCGCCTGGCTTTTTCCAAGTGTATATTCTTCTATTATGATTTTTAAATTGGGTGTTGGCAATTACTAAATTATACTTCGTGCAAAATTCTATAAGTCGGTCCCCTCTTTCATTCCTTTTGCCCAGCCCATATTCACCCACTATATTTCCTTCCTTGCCTTTTCCAATGCTTGCATTCCAATCTCCAACTATTATTAAATTTTCATCTCCCTTTACGTGTTTAATTGCTTCATCAATCTCTTCGTATACACACTCTACCTCATCATCATCATGGGCGCTTGTAGGCATATAAACGTTAACAATCGTTGTCGGTTTAGGTTTTGATTTTATCCTTATTACAATGATTCTATCGCTATGCGTTTTGAAATACTCCACTCTCCTCCCTATCTTCTTGTTCATCACGAAACCTACTCCTGCCTGCCCATTATTTGACGCTGAGTTAATTACTCTAAAATCACCTGACCAAAAGTCGCCTTCCTCTTCCCATCGAACCTCACTAATTCCTACTATATCCACATTCACCCTATCCATTTCCCTTTTTAAATTTTCTAGCCTACCAACCTTTTTTAAGCTTCTAACATTCCACGCTCCGACTCGTAGAATGTTATTTTTTAATTTTCTGGTGACCCCTTCCTTAGTAGTCCCCACCCGGAGATCCGAACGGGGGACTATTTTACCTCCGGAATATTTTACCAAGGAAGGCGCCTCCATTGTTGCTATGTGAAAATGCAGAGAGCCACATTTTCTTGGAAAAAAAGCAGCTGTAGTTTTCCATTGCTTTCAGCTGCGCAGTACTCAGAGGACTGAGTGATGTTGATACGGCCGTTTAAGTCATTGTGACTCACGCCCCTAACAACTACTGAAAGAGCTGCTGCCCTCTTTCAGGAATCATTCCTTAGTCTGGCTCTCAACAGATACCTCTCCGATATGGTTGCACCTTCGGTCCAGCTACTCTGTATCCCTGAGCACTCAAGCCCCCTCACCAACGGCAAGGTCTCATGATTCATAGAGGAGGAGTGTATTTCATTAACCATCTTAAATACATACTGTGATTTTGAGTGTATAAAAATTTATTTTCTTCCAGAAATTTCAAATTCATCAGACAGCAGGTGCAGTAGCACCTAAAGTACTAAATACTTAGGGGTTTTTTTACATGAAAGCAGGATCTTCATTTTGTTCTTATTCTTATTAATAACTAGTGATTGTCATGCCAGTAGTTTATCTTCTTAATAAATAGAGATGTAGACAATCAATAATAACTAATAATTTATAAATTTAAAAAAGAATATGAAACAACTAAAAAGAAAACAGATCTTTCAATGGTAGCCAAGTTGAATGATGTTCAACTTATTCATATAATTTTACACAGAGCATAGAGCCTACTCAGTGATGAACTCTGGTTGGTAGAGCTTTGTCATATCAACACCAGACCTCTCAATTTTTTCAAAGAACAATTTATTGCTAGTGTATAGAGAATTATTTTATCTTCTTAATAAATAGAGATGTAGACAATCAATAATAACTATTCTACACTAATATTATAAAGAGGAAAGATTTGTTTGTTTGTTTGTATTGAATAGGCTCCGAAACTACTGGACCGATTTGAAAAATTCTTTTTCCATTAGAAGCCGACATTATCCCTGATGAACATAGGCTACTTTTTACCGCGTTATTTAAGCAACTTATTTTAATTTTTCTATCTTTGTAATTCAGTAACTAGCAACTGTCCGTCGTCGTCGTGTCTCTCTTGACGCTCGCGTCCCCACCACCGCCTGCTCTGCTCCCTCGCTCCGCCCACACACCGCTCGGCTAGCTAGGCAGCAGCATGTGACCTAAGCGTCACTGCAGTGTGGGAGGGGAGTCAATGTCACAAAATAAAGTGCCGCGCGGCTCGCGGTCGGCTTCGTACGCAGCGGTTGTGTGCGATATCGAATATTTTTCCTTGAAAATATTTTGAATTTTTTAATCACCACTTCATATACAGGCTAATTCCTGTTCAACATGTAAGCAAATAATTTAGTATTAGTTGATGTAGTATTTTGTTTTCTTATCATTTCAAAATCCCCAAAAGATTAAGATTTCAACTTTCTAGAAATAGTTTACAGGCTAGGGCAATAAAAATAATTTCAAGGGTATTTCATTTAAAGATGAAAAAATTCATAAAATTATTCACAAAAGATGAAATATTCGGCAAAGTGAAATGTTACATGGCAAGTGTGGAGTGGCAGAAGCGGGGTTTACCTCACTGTCATTTGCTGTTTCTGCTAGAAAGAAAAATCCAGCCAGACGAAATTGATAGAGTCGTAGTTGCGGAACTGCCCAACCAACAAAACTACCCGATATTGTACGATATCGTGACTAAAAATATGGTGCACGGTCCATGCGGAGAGCATAACTTAACAGGACCATGTATGGAAAACGGTATCTGCACAAAAAAGTACCCTCGACGTTTCGTCAACGATACCCAAACCGGAGTTTATCGTCGTCGTGACGCCGAAAATGGAGGCCAGAGCGCTACGCTAAATATCAGAGGAAGTACTTTCTATATAGATAATAGGTGGATTGTCCCTTATTCTCCATTATTGTTCAGGATGTTTAACGCGCATATAAATATCGAGTACTGCCACTCAATACAAGCCATCAAAGACATTTGTAAATATATCAATAAAGGATCTGACCAAGTTACTTTTAGCGTCAAAAACCCAAACAATGAAGTGGAAAACTATGTAAATGGCTGGTACATAAGTACATCCGAAGCTGTTTGGCGAATTTTAGAATTTCCCATTCACGAGCGACATCCTACAGTCTTGCAGTTAGCCGTCCAGTTAGAAAACGGCCAAAGGATGTATTTTACCGCAGAAACGACTGAACAAGTGGCCCAAAACCCTGACGACTGCTACAAATATCTTATTTTTTTAAATGGGTACACCAACCGTGTGAAGCCGGGTCGGGCAGCTATATTCAATAAATTAAGTGATTCCGACGTGGACGAAGTCGCGGGTTTCAGCTATGTATCATATAGTCGTTAATTTTTGCGAATCAATTTTCACAATGAAGTACTATTTGTAACGAGTGAATAAATCCCACGCGGACAAAGTCGCGGGCCACGGCTAGTAATTTATAAATTTAAAAAAAAAATATGAAACAACTAAAAAGAAAACAGATCTTTCAATGGTAGCCAAGTTGAATGATGTTCAACTTATTCATATAATTTTACACAGAGCATAGAGCCTACTCAGTGATGAGGTCTGGTTGGTAGAGCTTTGTCATATCAACACTAGACCTCTCAGTTTTTTCAAAGAACAATTTATTGCTAGTGTATAGAGAATTATTCTATAGATAAATTTGTCTAATATAGTCTTCATGTAATATATGTGTGATATAAGATGTATTTGATCAATGTATGATTTTAATTCTTTTGCTATTATATAACATAATAACTAAAATTACTCATAAGGAATTTGTGGTATAATTATCTAAAAGTAACAAAAGATAAATGACTGATTGTTGGCCTGTATAGAATATTGTATGACATCAATTATTTTTACGTTCATAGATCATTTCTACAGATATATCAAAATAAAGAAGTATTTTAAAAAACCAAAGTAATTTAAATAAAGTTTATAACATCAAAGTACCTCATACCTATTTTTTTAATTATTTGCTAGTTTGATCTTCCATTTCTTCAATTCCAAAAAAAATTATTATTATCAAAATTACTATTCTTAAACTTGGAGGTAAAGTGTTTCATAGTCGAAGTAGGGAAATCGTTTGGAGAGTATATAAGTTTATGAAAAAAGAGGCGTCAACAGATGCCCCAACGATCCCACTAACAAAAGCTCGAGATCGGGCTGTTGAAGCTACTGGCGTTTCGACCCGACTGATTAAAAATGAATTTGAAAAAATAACTGTTTCCAATTCCGCTTCTATGAGTTCGGACAATCAAATGTTTCATAATACTTTTTTTTGAGTCGTTCGTAACCCTAACAAGCGCCGGTAAAAATCAAGGCCAATTTTGATTGTACGATTTTGATAAATATATTGTTCAGAGATTGGTGTATAAGTTTCACATAACAGAAAATCGTCTTCCCACAGCCGAGTTATTGCGCGCAGCACTAAAAGACAGGATTGACTTTAACGTTAGTGAAAAAAGTATTCGAATTATATTAAAAGATCTCGGTTTTAAGTGGAGAAAGAACCAAGGTAATTTTTCTGAATTGGTCGAAAGGAGTGATATACGGGACAAAAGGATAAAGTATTTGCAGGCCAAAAAATATTACAGAGAATCACGGCCGAATCTGGCCGTGATTATTTACACGGACGAAACTTACGTCCTTAGTAACTTGCTAGATGGACTTAAGGACTTGCCAGATGTTTCTGGCAAGTCCTGGGGAGACTGTTCAGGAAAATTCCTTCGACAACCGATCTCTAAAGGAGAGCGTTTGATCGTTATCCATGCCGGAGGAGAAAGAGGATTTGTTCCTAATGTTCTCACTATGTGGCAGGCTAGTCACCGTTCAGGAGATTACCACAACCAAATGAATTGTAATTATATGAAGTTGATCAATGAAAAATTATTATTTAACCTTCCTAAAGAAACAAAAAATGTTCTCGTAATTGATAATGCATCTTACTACAACGTTTTAACTGAAAAGACACTGACATCTAACAGCACCAAAAATCAAATGATATCTTGGCTTAATCAAAAAGGAATAGAATTTTGTTAGAGCTTCCTTAATATGAAATAATAAAGTTAAACAAACAGAGATTCGCGCGCTACCTTTTGGATGACATGTTAGAAAAAGAAGGCCACAATGTATTACGTCTGCTTCCATATCATTCAGATTTAAACCCAATAGAAATGATATGGGCAAAAATAAAACAATACATTCGCAATCAAAATACGGCATTTAATATTGAAAGAGTGAAAAGTCTGTTTGAAGAACAAATCAGTTTAATGGGACCAGAAGACCGGATACTGACTGAAATGTGATCATGTGATAGACATCGAAAATGAATATCGATCACGAGAGCCTTTAATACACGATTCTTTAGTATCATTTATAATTAGAGATAGTGATAATGACATTTATACGTCTAGTAGTGACGAATCATTAAGTGGTTTTGAGGAAATCTGACAGATGTCTCATACATGCAAGCTAATTAGATTAAAGTAACGGTAATAAGCTATTTATGCTAGTAATTATAATTACATTAATAAATTGAAAAAAGTAGTTGTGCTGTTGAAATTAAAAAAAAAAAACAGCAATTAAGTTAGTATAAGATATTTTCAGGATAGTAAATAGCGCGGTAAGCCAGCCGTCGGCTTATATGCACAGCTATAAGTCGCCCGCCGTACCATTTTTATCTAGCAAATTGGACAATAGTTTTTCTTGCAACGATTTTGAATATTTAAAAAAAATTCATTTCACTACAGTAACTGACAATATTTCATCTCGACATTGTGAAACAACTTATAATGAACCTATTTCACCTGTTGCATATTACAAGCCTTAATAAAGATCTCTCACTTCTTCCGAACTTCTTACTTTATGTGTCTCACTTTTACTATGACTGTATCTGTTATAAACGTAGATTTCATCTGTGTAATCAGCTTGATGGATGACCTTCCTTAAATTTCTGAATTTCTTGAAGAGATTGAATTATTTTGTACTGTATGCTGTGCTCTTCTACTAGAACCTACCTATTTGTTAGGGTGTTTTCTGATTAAATCATATCAATTACAAAAATTTGCTTAAGCTCTATTATCCTCCTGAGAATATTTTTCCCTAAAACCAGTTTCCGAAGTGCAGAAACACACCCTTCTATGAAGTAAAAGTTGAGTTATCCATGTAATAGTGGCCTAATCAGAATCATCTGCGTAGATTACTTTTTTAGTCATATTAAATATTTTGCGAGGGAAACTGACAAAAGATGAATTGTCTTGTTTTTTCTCACCATTCATAATCCTTTTTAATGTGCTAACAGACACTTCTGAGACTTTTGATTCTCTCTCTAAGATCTTTTTGGGATCAGTCAGAAATGTCCTTTACCATGTTTTCTCAGACATAAAACCAATCACGTTTTTTATTATTGGCTGTTTCTAAAGTGATTAACCAAAAAAAACCTTTTTCCAATAGTATACTGCTTTTTACTTCCTTGTATGTACAAAGAAGTATTGTAATCGTGATAAATCTAGGTTTCAGATTTCAACGGAAATATCCATTTTGACTAGTTTCAGCGTGACGTTTGTACGTACGTACGTATGCATCTCGCATAACTCAAAAATGATTAGCCGTACAATGCTGAAATTTTGGATTTAGCACTGTTATTACATCTAATTTTGCACCTCCCCTTTTGATTTCAATCGACTGAACCAAAAGTGTCCAAAAAAGCCCAAACTCCAAACAAATTGGATTTTGAACTTTTTCTTAATTGTAGTAATAAGCCCTCATTGAAAGCTTTTCAACGATATATCATAAGTGGTACTTATTTTATTGGTTTCAGAGTTATAGCCCAATAAAATTTTAATTAATGAAATATTTGGATCTTACAAGGGTAAGGCACATCGGTTCGAATCTGAACGTCATATACGTATATTTTCTTTAACTTTTTTTTTTTTAATTTAAATATATTGATTTATTAGTAATTATTAACCTCTGATTGTAAAAAAAAAAAAAAATAATAATTCAATAACAATATAAAAATATATATCTATGAAAAAAATATCAGAAGTTATTAGTGAAATAAAATTTTCATTTTCATTTTAATTCAACAATTTTTACAGTGTTGTTAAAAAAATATAGCAAACTGTACCAACAATATATAGTAACTTCTATCACATCCCATATTACAAATAAATAAATAGTTAAGTTACATAATCATTTGAAATAATACATACTTCTCAGTAATTTTCATTTAATTATTACAAATATTTTTATAACATTAATCCAAAGTATGTTATTTTGATGAAACTGATTCGCATTCAATGTAGATTGAAAAAATGAACAAGTATTTATATTATTCTAAAATGAATTAGTTATTTTACGATTATGTAATAGTTATTATTAAACAAGTATAAACACCAATTACGTAAACCTACAGTTGGAAACAATTTTTTTTATTCCTCTTTATTAATACTTTCAAGTAAATAAAATTGTAGTACCAATACATAATTAGGTATTGAATTCATTTCATTATCTATTATTTATCACACATAATCCAATAATGATCCTAATAAAACTTGCAGATTAAATATATCATAAATATTTTTAAAATTTACATTACATCTTAACTTAAGATATTAACAAGAGAACTTATCCAATTCTTGATTAAATATACTTCTTTGGCACTACTTCTAGTCACTTAAGATATGTTTTTAAAAAAAGATAATTACAGAATTTTCATTTTGAATTTTTAAGTTTTTATTTACTATTTTTCTTTTTAGTTTATTTCTTTAAATTCAATAAAAATATTTATTTTTCTTTCAGTTATTATATCTTCAATTTGTAACTGCAATTTGTTAAATAATATTAACAATTAATGAAATCCACCTTTCCAGCACATTGATATGAAGTCAAGATCTTTCGGCTTACTTGAAAGCCATCATCAACAGAACATTTTTACATTTTAACTGTGATCTTTTACATTTTTGACTTTAATGCAATAATTTTTCTAATATAAAAACTTCATGTTTTTATAAAAAACAATAAAACATAGAAAATGCCTTTTTTAATATAACTTTAGATAATGATGAAACCGGTCAGGCTAGTTGGTTTAATGATTAGAATTTTGGATTCTGTATTACTTAGTCTTGGGTTTCATTCTCTGGAAGGATCTGAACGTTTTACGTAAATTCATCCGCTTAATCTTCTCAAATATATTTGCACTATGCTGAGACTTTAATACTAAAATAATACGAATAAAATTTTCAAATCATTATAAAGTAATTTTTCATTATTTTCAAGCAATATATACCGTTAATTTTTCCTCAAAGAGTAAAGTTGTGAATAGTGAGACATCAGTATTATGGAATAAAATTTTGAGGTAGTCTGTATCAGTCATTAAAAAAACACATTAAAACCTAAAAATTAATACTTGGCCAGTTTTTAAAATTTTGACCTTTTAAAATCAATTCCAAATTGTTACTAAATTATTTTTATTTTGGCGTCGAATAAAAAAAATTTAAATTTAAAGAACTGAATGAGTTTTATATATTTTTTTTTAAAAATCAATTTTCTTACATTTTGGAAAATTATTTTATTATCCTTTTTCATGTTTTTTATATTTCATTTTAATTAATATTTGTATATCTAATGGCAGATTATTGTTTGAAAATACACATGCACATTTAGTTATTGATTTATATTTTTACTTCCTATTACGAAGTAAAGAAAGTATTGAGATCGCGAAAAATTTCGGTTTTCAGATTTCAACGGAAAAATCCATTTTGACCATCCCTGAATACATTTTGACTAGTTTCGGTATGATGTCTGTACGCACGTACGTATCTACGTATATCGCATAACTCAATAACGATTAGCCGTAAGATATTGAAATTTTTTATTTAGGACTGTTGTACATCTAGTTATGCACTTCCCCTTTTGATTGCAATCGACTGAAACAAAAGTGGGTACTTACGTATTAACGCCACCACTTTATTTAAAAACAAAGTAGTCAATCGGATTTCGGTGAAAAAGGAACAGTCTCTTTATTAATTTTAATAAATGGTTATTTATATTTATTTATTTTATAAATATTAACAAACTTAACCTACGCTCGCTTCGCTCGCTAACTTTGACTAATTAATACCGTAATTTTTTGAGTATTTATTTAATAAATTCAGTAATTATTGCAATTATTTATTATTTAAATAATCAAAACACTCCTGTTAATTAGTCAAGGTTAGCGAGCGAAGGGAGCGTAGGTTAAGTTTGGTTAAATTATTAAAATAAATAAATATAAATAACCATTTATTAAAATTAATAAAGAGACTGTTTTGAATCTATGTTAAAATCTATATCGGCCCATTTTCCACCAAAATCCGATTGACTAATTTGTTTTTAAATAAAGCTGTAGCTGCGGTGGCGTTAATACGTAAGTACCCAAAAGTGTTCAAAGAAGCCCAAAATCCCCCAAAAATATAGATTTTGGACTTTTTTTAACTGCAGTAATCAGCCGCCTTCATTGAGAGCTTTGCAACGAAATATAGGTGGTACTTATTTTCATAGAGTTATAGCCAAATAAAATTTTAATTAATGAAATATTTGGATGTTACAAGGGAAGGCAATCGGTTTGAATCAGACTTCATCTCCTTTTTTTAAAATTTTTTTTTAATCTATTTTTATAATTTAAATATATTGATTTATTAATTATTAACCTGTGAATGTAAAAAAAGTTTTACAATAAATAATTATTCAATATAAAAAAAAAATATGAATAAATCAGAAGTTATTAGTGAAATATAATTTTATGGACTTTTAAAAATGCGTATATGTAATTAATTTAGTAGGCATTATTACATGTGTATATGTAAAAGATTTGGTGAAACATTTGATTATTTAATATTAATTGAAAATTATAATTTAGAAACATATTATTTTTGGATTTTCTAGTTTAATTTCTGTTTAATTTTATTTAATTATTCTGGAATTTCTGTTTAATCTTATCTACATTAAAGTTAACTACAGAGTGACTGAAAAATAGACCCTCACAAGAATAACATATACACTGAGGCATACATGCCTGATTAGTACAGTGCCTGATGACAATTTGTCATCAAAATAGGCTGTATTTGAAAATCTTTACCTACCGACTGATCTTTTGTCCATGCGTTAGGGCTGATGAGGGAAGCTTAACTCCAGATTTTTAACATTCCCCCTCCCATAGATTTTTGAAAAACTCGAAAAACTCAAAAAGTTTTTGAAATGCGTTTTTCTCTGAATCTATGCATTTTAGAGAAAAGTTTTTCGATCAAACAAATGTAGAGGACATTCTCCTCTACAATTAATGTCTTTGAAGTTATGCCGTATAATTTGAAATTGAAATACTAGGTGGCGCTGAAGTTGTAAAAAACGTTGTAAACGACTAGACCGGTTTCGAACACGTGCCCAATTCACGACATTTTCACAATTTCACAAGCTACAGCTCCAAAACGGTAAGTCGTACAAGAAAATTGTATAAAAATAAAAGTTGTCTGTTTTTTTTAGATTAATCGAATGCAATACAGACGAAAAACAATTTTTTCGGGTGAAAAAAACCGAAAAACACGTTTTTTACAACTTCAGCGCCACCTAGTATTTCAATTTCAAATTATACGGCATAACTTCAAAAACATTAATTGTAGAGGAGAATGTTCTCTACATTTTTTGTTTGAAAAACTTTTCTCTAAAATGCATAGATTCAGAGAAAAACGCATTTCAAAAACTTTTTGAGTTTTTCAAAAATCTATGGGAGGGGGATGTTAAAAATCTGGAGTTAAGCTTCCCTCATCACCCCCTAACATATGGAAAAAACATCAATCGGTAGGTAAGGATTTTCAAATAAAAATACAAATTGACTGTACTATATTTTTATTACATTGTAGAAAATTTTTATCTTCTGTTCATTTCTCCTCTGATATTGTCGGATAATATTCTCCCTAAGTCGGAGTTGGACATCATTTCGTTTATTTGTTTTTTGTTGCCAATCATTTAATCGCTCTTTGGTTTGATATAACTCTTCTGATCTTAATTTGTGTACACGTTCTCTGGTTTTAAAATTTTCTCTCTCTTTATACTAATTATGCTCTCTTAATCTTTTTATTCTTTCCTTGATCTTAACGTTTTCTTCCTCTTTATATTTATCATTTTCTCTTAATCTTTTTATTCTTCCATTGTTCTTAACATTCTCTTCATATTCATCTGCTTGTCATTTTTTGAAATATATTTCTTCATGTTCTTTCTTTTTCCTGTATGATTGTCTCTTTTTCATTTTTGATTATTCACCAAATAATCCAATAATAAAAACTGAATATTTTTCACTGTTAGGTTGAAATTAACATTTGTAACCAGTATACAGGAGTTCACTAAATGGAATAGTTTAATTATTATTAACTTTTATTTATATGACACACCAGAAATCTGAAAATTTTGTTAATCAGCAACTCACGAAGATACAAATAATACTGACCTAGTAATATGAGTAATAAAGGTAATTTTACTCTATCCTAATATTTCATGTAAGATTGTTGAATTAATAATTTATAGATATTTGATGTTAATAAAAATTAATATTTCAGCAATTGCGTAACTGTCCACTTTATTAAAGAATTGGAGGATAGTATCTCACTTTCAAATGAAATAAGTTTAAATGAAGTGCAGCAAAAAATGTTTATGTCTAATTTAATAGGCGTAAAAGCAAGTCATGTGGTGTCCACATCAGAGTTTTTATTCATAGTTTTTCAGTGTTTCTGTAATTTTATTTACAATATTAATTTTTCTAAAAATTAAGAATGAGTAATAAATAATTAAGTAAGCCACTCTTAATCGACTAAAGACTGAAGGAAAATTCAAATAGATTATGGTCTCTAGATAATTCTAGAAAGTATTTTGATTAATACAACTCTTACGTAAGAATTTTATAATTTTCAGACATTACATGAAGGCTTAATTCTAAAAATGAAACAGAGAATGAAGTATAAAAGAAAAAAAATATTTGCAGGAAGGCTACTTAGGGGAGTTAACATCTACAGGAGAATGAACTTTGTAGAAAATATGAAATAGTGTGGTGAAAAAACTAATACTGTTTAGGTTCATAATATTTTTTAGTAACATGTTAACAATTGTGTCTAAAGGCAAACTATTTCTTTTCGTGGTAAGGCAATTTCCCTTAACTGTCTCATAGCATTGTATAAGGAATGTTAATAGTATAGAATATTTATAACAACTTGTATGTATTAGCTAAGTAACAACGCTAATATTACAGTCGCTATTCACTGTGCACAAAATGAAATACAACGTGATTACGATGAAGTCAGGGAAATTTAATTTTCACGTGTTAATTCAACGTGACTACGAAAGGAGCGGTAGTGGTAAAATGAATGGAGGGGTTGCTCTTGTCCCGTTTCCCGCCACCTGACAATTTATGAAGTTATATCACAATACTTCCCACTGTAGCCTCTTTAAGAAGCTGTCTATACTATCATCGAGTACCGGTTACCTTACCGCTCCTGAACGATCACCTTTCGTTTAACAACGCTCGTGGTTTGCCGCAGGAAAACGTTATTTTCCTTTACTATATTTCAGCCTTAGTTTATTTTCATTGCTGATCCGATATGAGTGTGGCTTTTTTACTTTCTATTTGATTTAGTTTGTTTAATTCTTATTTAAAACTACAGAGTAAATTTATCACACTAACTCAAACTCAATTAAGATTCGAAGTTATTAATAGAAATCTACCGAACAAAACAACTTACCTAACCGCTTTTCAAACTTAATTACTAACTTTATTCAGGTTCCCCCTCACCATTACTGCTTTCTTTATAATTTATATAATTATCTTATCTATTTTATAGAAATACTTTACGAAGTTTTTTTTATAACACAGAATTTCTTCTAAAAACGGAAAATATGTTTCATTTTTTAATAAAAATTAATACTAGTAAAATATTATTGCCAAAGACAAAATAATTTAACAAAAGAAAATAAATATAATTATATTTTGCTGAACGTTTTCCCACAAAAAATTTTCTCTCTTCCTTGATTTTTGTATATTGGAATTGTCTGTTACGGTCAACAGACACAAAATAATTTCACAGCCATAACGTACAATTAAAGAGCATCCAGGATTAATCAATTTTGCCGATGTACAGAAATCAAAGATCAACAAACAAGAAAAATTAAATGATCATTTGATCATTGATATTTTATCCTTACCTCAAAACCTATAATTCTCTCCAAAGTAACTCTAAGATATGTTCAAGGTGTATAATCATCAAAATTATGTCTCTACACTTTTTCCGTATTGATTAACTTTTATTATTATTATTCATTTTTTGCTGACAAAACATTACGCTGCACACAAATTGAAAAAAATATTTCTAAATAATTATAAAAAACAAAATACAAATTAAAATCAATCAGAACTTCAACAATAGAAGGCACATATAATATGGAATTGAAGCTACGACTATATTAACATATAATATGTAATATTATATTAACAAAGTTGTGAGAACATTAAACCTAGACGGTTTTTGGCACGTCCAGGAACCTAGAATATAAAGATTGGTCCTTGAACCATTATAGATTATTTTTTATTTGATCTGTTGACAGTAAATTACATAACACCTATTCACTACATCATTTCTTTGTAAGAAAAAAGTTTTGTTTTATTTTTTTATTAAAAAAAATTAAATTATTACCACATTTATTAAACAAAAAAAAAAAAAAGTAAATGATTAACCCTTAAATCAATTACTACCATTATCTTATATAAATCTAAATATAACACGTGTGGCAAGTCGATTAATATCATGTCAGCTTTTACCTAATAGTGCACGGTGTGGGTGACCATCCAAGCTCCTCTAATACGTTAGGAATAGTTGACCCTTTCGAATTACTCTCTCGTGGCTATAAAAAATAGAACGACTTGGGGGCTGAAATCTTATCGAATCAAACTAAGCTCAATAACCAACTCATACATACACAAAATTTCACTTGTAAATTTTACAAATTATTTGTAGATAACACGTCGAAGGTCCTTAAAAAGATTCCTTCTTTAAAACAGAATGTGTGTCTGTTAGCTTGTATGTATGTAAGTCTCTCAGGAAACCCACCGGGTTGGTCTAGTGGTTAACGCGTCTTCCCAAATCAGCTGATTTGGAAGTCGAGCGTTACAGCGTTCAAGTCCTATAAAGCTAGTTATTTTTACACGGATTTGAATACTAGATCGTGGATACCGATGTTCTTTGGTGGTTGGGTTGGGTTTCAATTAACCACACATCTCAGGAATGGTCGAACTGAGAATGTACAAGACTACACTTCATTTACACTCATACATATCATCCTCATTCATCCTCTGAAGAATTATCTAAACGGTAGTTACCGGAGGCTAAAGAGGAAAAAGAAAGAAAGAAAGGTCTTTCAGGAACCGATCGTATGATCTGAATAATTTTTTTACTACTGCATTTTTTGAAATATGGAAAAGTTTACAAGTTTGAATATTTAGATAACTAGGTAATCGGATGAAAATTATGGAGCTGAGAGCGTGTTGCATTTTACAATATCATTTTTGATTATTTGGTGAGCGGCTCACCAATTAATGTAATAACTGTAAGAGATAGATAAACAAATTTTAGGCTAAGAATTTAAAAAAAATATCACAGAATATTTATTATATGTTTAAAAAGATTTTTTAATTCACAGCCAACAAAGTTTTAATTGTCAGGATGATCGCCGATCTTCGATAGAAGACGCACAATATGAAATTAAACTTCATAAGAGAATCTAAATTATCTTATGGATTTATTCCGTATATCAAATTTAAACAATCCCTCCAAAAAATATAATAGAAAAAGTCGTCTTTTCACTTTTTTTTAGGTAGAAGAATTACGTCAAGTCTCGTAATGAGTCCTATTTATACATGAAATCAGAATTCCCATGTGTTTGTTTTTACCGATGTTTGCTTAAAAATAAGGAACCTCTGAACAAATCTGAATGAATGATTCTTTTGCAACTGCATTTACTGAATTGCCTCACCTAGCATTAGAAAAAGAAAGGATGCTGGTATGGCTTTTGAAGCTGATAAGATTGAAAGTTAGAAGCCGGACTAATTAAGCAGTACTTTACAAAAGCGTCTGTTCTCCATCATGACAGTTTCTTGAAATTTTCCGACTTGAAATTGTTTCCTATACTGATCTTCACGGGTAGCAATATGAGAAATTATGACAATCAGCTGCTAGAAAGAAGTCAGTAAGAAATGGGAAATTGATATAAATAGGCACTTGGAATGCAATAACACTTCCACTTTCTAAGCAGGCAAAGTGGGAAATTTCAAAAGAGAGATGAAAATAAACAGAATGGATATAATTTTGGTAAGTAAAGTAAGATGGGAAAGAAAAGGTGCAGTTAAGAGCAATAATGACACAGAGTATTCAGGAAATAAACAAAGAAGAAAATGGCAGAATGATCTAAACAAACGAATAGCAAAATGTGTATAAAGGATGATTTTTACTATTGGTCGGAAAATTGTTGTCAATTGTAGGAATGAACTCAGAGGATTTGCTTTGTAAAACTCAAAGGAAGAAGTGCAGAAGACAACAATACAAATGAATTACGTTGAAAAATATTTGAAGATGCCATAAAAATGACAGTGAGACGAACAGCTGGGAATAGCAGAACAATTAAAGAGAATAAAGTAGCCGTGGGAAAGAGATATTTGAAAAATGGATAACAGAAGAAAATACAAAAACGAGAAGGATGAAGAAGAAGAGAGGCCCCAGGCTATACAGGAGGTTGGATATTGAATTAAGAAGAATGACACTGAAAAAAGATAGCATGGCTTATAGACAATTGCTCGGACATAAAAAATTAGGTAAGAAAAGAACAGTACAACTAACGTATAAAAAAAAAAAAATAACACGGGATAAATGAAGAAAAAGTACAAGCACGCCATTAGACACAACAAATGTTATACAAGGAAGAAGAAATATTCAGCAGGTAGAAGGAATAAATGGATAATTATACGGACCCAACTGAAAACCAAATGACCTCTCCAGAGAAGATCAGAATAAAACGGCAGGGAACAAAGTAAAAGTGGCAATCCTAAAATTAGTAGTTATAAATAATAAAAATTATGAAAAACGGAAAAAATTGTGGGAATATATGAGCTTCCAGAAGAAGTGATAAAATGTTTTAATGAAGAACAATCACAAGATATCGTGAAATTTTGTAACGAGATCTACAAAAGTGGGATATAGGAAAAGAAAACTTTCTTAAAACAGCAATATCAATAATTTTATCCCGAAAAAACATGGTGCAATATAGTGTCAAGATCACCGGTTTTGAATTCAACAGTTTTTTTTTTTTATGAAATCTGAGCAGAAGACAACAAAGGGAACAAAAATGGAACAAATGGTTCAAATATGTTATGAATTCATGAAGAGAAAAGAAATAAGAAACGCGGTTCTGCTAATAAGAACTATTAGTGAGAAGTTATAGAAATTTGTAAAGGAATAAGTGTATGTTTTATAGATATGGAAAAATTATTCTACGTCCCAAACGAAATAAAAAAATTAAAAACCAGAATAGCAGTGTTAAAGGTAGCTTTTAACATAAAGAACATTGTTATGTAGTAAGTTGAAATTGAAGTTGAAGACGCGACAAGTGAAATCTTTGTTTTTAGTATATTTGTATGAATATGAGAGAAATATGGCCATTAAGAAAAAATAATAAAAGCAGAAGATGATATCTTTACCTAGATAACTGCATTATCGGCTGAGTAGTAAGACTTACAATGAGAACGCTTTATTTTACGGTTTTATTTTTTTGTTGTAACGTTTTGAATCGCTTACTAAATAGCTATATATAAAGTCAAGCGTTAATCACTATAAAGCGGTTAATAAGGATTCAACAACTGATTTTTTTGTTTTTAATCTTAAACTTGTTCTTTTAATTAAAACAAATTATTTTTATATTTTATTTATTTTACTATTTTAATACTAAACAGAACCAGTGTAACGAATTACTTACAATTAAGAAGAAAGAAAGAAAATAATAATGAATAGAAGAATCCAGAAGGAGCTAAAAGTGATTCTTTTCTCAAACTAACAGGTCCGTTTAACTACATGTTCTTGGTAGTACAGACAATGGCATCTCCAAAAGCTGTTGTTCGACAAGAAGGGTTACCCGACCGAAATAAGAAATTACAATAAGGGCACGGACGATAAGAATTATTACGTTTCAACAATTAAAGGTATAAGGTTCTGCAGCCGGGGGATATAAATATTGCCAGAGACCAATAGAAAAAGTCGGGAGTTCTACGAGGTCGTGTTCGGCTTAGTCGCAATAACAGAGTAGTTTTGCAAGCTTGAGTTCGACGAGATTGCAGTGACGGCGATAACAGTGAGCGTTTGGTAATAACGAGTGAAGAGTACGTCACGAGCATTCCTTTGTAGACAGTGGGTGGACGCAGAAAGTTGTTCGGTGAGTTACTGGTAAACAGTGGTGAAAGTGACAGTAATTCTACTTATTCATAAAGTGTAGGGAAGTTCTATTATAATCAGAAAAGTAATATCTGCAGAAAGTGAATTGTATGAACTTTAGACTATTCTATTTTTATCTTGTTAATGCAATATTGATTTCTATCAACCATTAAAACGTGTTTAGTAAATTGGACTGTAATTTATTAAAGTGTCATTAAACAAATCTTGTCCTTTTTATATGGATTATTATTTTGTGTTATATATACTTATGTCTTAATTATTATTATTTATTTTTGTTTATATGTCTTTAGGGCAAGATATTGTATTTGGAAGAAATCTTTATGTTTGATAGTCTCTCAATTTTCCTTGTCGAACTAGTTCAGATGATATTTGTTTTTGGTTGGACTTTTACTATATGATCACTAATTTTTACTTTAATACCTCCGGAATATCATCGGAAATGATTATTTCGTTATACGCCAATTGAAAAAGGTATGCTTAGGTTTTTATTAAACAAAATATAAAAAAATCGCAAAAATATCCATTTTTACTTCCTTGTACGAAGTAAAGCAAGTATTATGATCGCGAAAAATCTCAGTTTCCAAATTTCTACGGAAATATTCATTTTTAATAGTTTTGACGTGACGTCTGTGCGTACGTATAGAATGTATGTATCTCGCATAACTCAAAAACGATTAGTCGTAGTATGTTGAAATTTTGGATTTAGGACTGTTGTAACATTTAGTTGTGCACCTTCCCTTTTGATTGCAATCCTAAAATCCAAAACATCTGGATTTTAAACTTTTTGTTTACTGCAGTAATAAGCCCTCATTGAAAGCTTTTTAACTATATACGTAAGTGGTACTTATTTTCATTGGTACAGAGTTATAACCAAATAAAATTTTAATGAAATATTTGAGTCTTACAAGAGGATGGCACATCGGTTCAAATCCGACTTCAGATCCTTTTTTATTTACTTTTTTTAATCTAAATATATTGATTTATTAATAACTATTAACCACTGATTATAATTTTTTTTTACAATAAATAATAATTCAATATTAACAATAAAAAAAAAAAACGAAAAAAGAAGTTATTAATGAAATAAAATTTTATATACTTTTCATTTTTTTTAAATGTGTAAATTAATTTAATAGGCGTACGAGGAAGTCATGTGTTGTCCTCATCAAATTTTTTTCCTTCTATTTCCATAGATAACTCGATAATCAGTTTAGAGAAAGATCGAGAGAGATCTTACACATTAAATCATAAACACGGTTAAATCAACGGTTGAAAATCGAAAAATACATTATTATTGATGCAAAAATAGTAATAATTGTCAAAAAAATGAAAAAAGCAAGATTTTTTTGAGTACTTATACATAGGATCTTCAGATTTTGCCTCAAAGAACTTTTTGATATGATAAAGCAACACGCCAAATTTTAACAAAATCGGTCTGATAGTTTTTGTACAATAATTTTGCAATCCAGATTTAAAAAAAAAATTCAATTTTTTCAAATTGTGTAGAGCCTGAAAAAAAATCTCTAGATACTTGAAAAAATTTAATTACATATAAAAGAGCACTTAAAATTTCAAATGCATTTTCTGTTGAGTACAAGTACATCTTTATAGACTCTTCAGTCAAGTCAACATGACATGAAAAAAAATCAAATAGATATATGTAATTAGTAAAACATCACAGTTTTTGTTATTAAATTTCGTTTCTTATAAAAATAGTTCTTCGTTGGAGTACATAAGGATATTATTATTATGTATAGGTAACGAATTATGATAAAATTTATGCCAGAAATCGAATTCAGAACTTTCAATATATCATTCGGTTATTGAATGGATTGAGCTATAAGTAATTTAATACGTAAATTTTAAAAATCCTATTTACTATGTTGTTGAACATTCAAAATGTATCACCTTCCTCATTGAAGAAGTTCAAACTTATTATTATCCTTTGATCTTAGTAATTTCATTAAATAAAGAAAATCGATTAAAAATGAGCTATTTTGCTTTGTTCGATTATCCATACGTGTACCTTACGACTGTAGGCGATTTGAAATAAAAATAACTCAGATTGGAAAACAAAAGACTACTCTTGGCATCTAGGAAAGTGAGAAATGAAGTTGTTTCATGTTGCCTTTTCACCGAGACGAATACAATATTGCAAATCGCATGACAAGCCCATTGAAATATATGAAATGTTCGGCCATGATACTTTTACTCTGTGCATTTCAAGAACTAGATTTAATTATCAACATTACTCTTACAGAGAGCAACTCTCACTAGTTCTCCAGAATTGTAGATACCAACACAAAGTTGGCATGTCAGCCGTATCAAAATGAATAAAATAACATTAATTTATCTCTTTCTTCAGAGAAACAAGAAAAAGATTGTACTAAAATGTATAAAGCAAATAAGGATATAGAACGAAGTATACATCACAGCACAAGAAAGAATGGAGAATAGCTAAACAAGAAAAAACAATAGACGTGCAAAACTTATATAGAATTTAACCCGGTTCTGGATAAAAACACTCTGTATCAATAACTTCCCATTCGTATCCGAATTTTCTCATCTGAATCCAAAAAGTGTAAAATAATTAATTTTCCTTCTAAAAATCATGCCGTATTAAATTTAAAGGTAAAATCTAAAGGTAATCCAAAGCAGAATAGATATCAAAATTTATAACTATTAATAACTTTTAACCAGTAATAATTTTTGATTCAAGAGATCCTCCAATTATTAAGAAATGCAAAAATCCGAGAAGAGGAGGTAATGTTTTTGAAAGATAGCAACATCATTTCTCATGTATGTTTGTATGTTTTGTATATATATGGACTGTACATACACACACTTAACATACTTTTTATGAATTCATATATTTGGCAAATGGTAACAAAGCAATTCATACAAAACCTTCAGTCAAATAAATTACAGATATGTGCGGCATTGCACTTACAACAAACGGAATTATTATCTTTTACGCAAAACACGCACAACTCGGTGTAAGTGTGTGTGTGTGTGTGTGTGTGTGCGCGCACGTGTGTGAAAGCAGCTTGTGAAGGTTAACTCTTCACAACGGTAAAACTCATCTGTTCGTGCAACGTGACTCTTTCTTTCCCAACTACGACTGCGAGTCAGTGAGGTAACAGTAATAGAAGCTACTCATTTTTAATTTTTAATGATTTATTTTACTAACGTTTTTCAAATTGTAACAACTGTTTACAATTGATAGAGGAATTTACAACATTTTAAAAGTTACAATTTAAACGTTACATAATGTTATGTGCACACGCGTGTACAAAGGAAGGTGGCTTTCTATTATAAAGATAAAGGGGAAAGATAACCACCAAAGGAATAATTCCAGCTATATTCCATTCATCGCTATCGTATCTAATCCCGTCGACCAAATTAGTAGTTTTTGTTTTTATTGAAATCTTTCTTCATTACAATACCAAGCAACGTATCCTAATTGTAAGTTTTCGGCCCACAGCACTTGAGAAAAAAGAATTGAAATGAATAACAGTAGCTACAGAATCACTAACACAGATTAAGAAATATAATACAATTTACTTAAAAAATAAAAATGTTGAAGTCTGCGCCAGATAAAAAACAAACTATCGCCCTCAAAATACAATTAACAATAAAAAAATATTATTTATTTAGTTTTTATTATTACATTAGTTTTATTATTATTACTATTATTATTATTATTGTAATTATTATTGTTATTGCTATTGCTATTGTTATTGTTATTGTTATTATTATTATCATTATCTTTTTTAGTTTGTGATTTTCGTTTTTGAATTTTATTTTTATTTAAATATGTAGACCTATAAAAAATGCTAATGCTATCCGTAAAAAATAACCTGAGGTGTACGCCACATGACTTCCGTGTACGCCAATTAAATTACATATACAAATTTTTTTTAAATGATAAGTACATACAATTTTACTTCATTAATAGCTTCTTATTTTTTTCATATTTTTTTTTTATTGTAACTATTGAATTATTACTTATCGTAAACGTTTTTACAATCAAAGGTTAATAATTATTAATAAATCAATATATTTAAATTAAAAGAAAGTTAAAAAAAGAAGAAGATGAAGTTTGATTCGAACTGATGAGTCTTTTTCTTGTAAGATCCAAATATTTCATTAATTAAAATTTTATTTGGCTACAACTCTGGAACCAATGAAAATAAGTACCACTTATAATAAACCGTTGAAAAGCTCCCAATGAGAGCTTATTACTGCAGCTAAGAAAAAGTAAAAAACCCAAATTATTTTGAATTTTGACATCTGTACGTACGTACAGACGTCACACCGAAACTGGTAAAAATGGATTCAGAGACGGTCAAAATGGATATTTCCGTTGAAATATGAAAACCGAAATCTTTCGCCACCACAATATTTGCTTTACTTCGTACAAGTATAAACCGACCGCAAAAATTCTAAGGCTTTACTATTTCTTGAGAAAACCTAGAAAAAGAGCGCAGAAATATGACAAAAAAACTAACACTAAGCCTAAGACAATTTGGAATGACGTATGTATTTTTCACCGTAAGGTTTTTCAACTAATTTTTAGAATTTTTATGTAAAAATATTTTCAATTTTTAAATAGTATCAGCTGTAGTTCATCATTTATAATGATATAACAAAAAGCAATGATAAATAAATAAAAATAACTTTAAATTGTCTGTGTATACATTTTTCATTTTAAATAAAAAGCATATCCGGGTAAGTCTAGCGGTAAACTCGTCATCACAAAATTAACTGATTTTTGAAGTCTTTGTAGTCTTGTACAGTCTCAGTTAAACCATTCTTGAGATGTGTTGTTGAAACCCAACCACCAAAGAACACCGGTATCAACGATCTAGTATTCAAATCCGTGTAAAAATAACTGACTTTACTAGGACTTGGACCCTGGAACTCTCGACTTTCAAATCAGCTGATTTCGGAAGGCGCGTTCACCAACCCGATGGGTTTTGGTTGGAGAACTACAAACCCAAAACAAAACGCTATTGTAAAACTTCTTAAAAATAACACCTTCTTTTAAAAAAAAAGACTCCACCTCTTTTTATTTAAAGAATTTTTATATAAATGTATTTATAACTAGATAATCGAGATACTGGATATATTATTATTCCTTCTCCTCGTACGATATAAAGGAAGTATTATGATCGTTAATAATTTCGGTTTCAGATTTCAAAGGAAATATCCCTTTCCTGCCATCCCTGAATCCATTTTGACTTGTTTCGGCGTGACGTTTGTACGTACATATATACGTATGTATCTCGCACAACTGAACAACGATTAGCTGTAGGATGTTGATATTTGGATTTAGGACTGTTGTAATAGGTGCACCTAGTATCATGTTATTATATCTAGTTGTGAACCTCCCTTTTTGATTGAACCTCCCAAGATCCAAAAAATTTGGATTTTGGACTTTTTCTTAACTACAGTAATAATCTCTCATTGAGAGCTTTTCAATGATATACCATAAGTGATACTTATTTTCATTGTATCCAGAGTCATAATCAAATAAAACTTTAATTAATGAAATATTTGGATCTTACAAGGGGAGGCACATCGGTTCGAATCCGACTTCATTTTTTTAATTTAAATATATTGATTTATTAATAATTATTAATCTCTGATTGTAAAACAATTTTTACAATAAATAGTAATCCAATAATAGCAATAAAAAAAAAATTAAAAAAAATCAGTTATTAGTGAAATAAAATTTTATGCACTATTAAAAATGTGTATTTGCAATGTAATAGGCGTACAAGATAGTAATGTAGTGTCCATATCAGATTTGGTGAAACGTTTGATTATTTAAATTAATTGAAAATTATAATTTAGAATCGTATTATTTTCATTTATGCGTTTGTTTAAGTCTACTTGATTATGAATATCGCTATACAATTTAGATACAATTTAGTAACCTTCTCCTGTTTCGTTTTTGTTTTCATTTTGTTGATGGTTACATCATAATAATTTAAAAAAACATAGTATTAGATATATGTAAGACTTACATTTATTTAAAGTGTAATAAGGGGACTTTTACTCTAACGAAATATTTCAGGTAAGATTGCTGAACCCTTAATAATTGTATAAATATTTGATTTTAATAAAAACTAATATTTTAGTAATTGTGAAACTGTCCACTTTTATTAGAGAATCGGAGGATTGTATCTCACTTTCAAACTAAATAAGTTTAAATTAAGTGCAGCAAAAATGTGTATATGTAATTTAATAGGCGTACAAGGAAGTCATGTGGTGTCCACATCAGATTTTTCTAATATAGAAAATAACATAACTTTTCCATTCCATAATAATTTTGCAACTGTTCAATAGATTAATGAGAGCCTTCTTAAAATATTTTTTTAAAAATACACAAGATAAATATATTTATGTTTTAAATATATATATTTAAACTGTATTTAATTTTTTAATTAAAACAATTATAAAATACTTTTAAAATATTTTTAAAAAATAATTAGGACATTTTTTGAATGAAATTTGTAAATTTACTTAATACGTCATCTGCGGAAAACGTTTCGGTATTTAGAGTAAGCTGTATGGTATACATGTTAAGATAGTAACATGTATACCATGTTATTATAATTTATTTCAAATAAATTTTAAGTGACAAAATATTGGGATTGAAAAATAAGGCTTGGTTATCCTTAAATAATTAATAAGATATGTACGAATCGAAATGAGAACTTCCTTCCCTTACTGAAGTCAATTGATTATAATATGTCATTACCTACAATTAAACTAGAACCATAACAATTTTTTTGTTTTTTTTTTAATTTCAAAAAAACGTAATATAATACCAAACAAACATATAACATAGATTGTCCATGCAACAAAAATAGAGTACACACTATGTGGAATTGCTTATAATATTTCTAGGCTTTCAATTTTAGCGAAACTATAAAAAATACTTTTTTCTCTTATGTAAAATATAGTTGTAGGATATGAATTTCTGTACTCTAAATACATTTCATGCATAGACAATTTATAGAAAATTTACAGTTTTATGATATATCATGTCAAAACAATAAACTTTGTAGAGAGGGGAGAACGGCAGGATTTCTTCGTTGTAGTGTAGGTGAGGTATCCAGCGTGTAGACAAGTTTTCGTAACTGAAATTTATTGCCGTAAGCAATAAGAAGAATGGATCCGGTAGGGAGATAAACGTGATTTCCAATCGTACTAGAGAAATCCGCTAAGCTTTGACTATTTATAGACATAAATAATAATAAACAAACGTTTATAAAAATTTCTGTACTTACACGAACCAGATCACGAGCAAACGAGGAAAAGCACCATGACCAACGAGTTACATTTAATTGAATTTAATTTATGGATCTGAGGGCGTGCAAATCAACTGAGATAAGAGAATTATCAATCAAAATTACTTTTTCTGGGAGTAATGATTATTTTTTTATGCGGTGATGACTGCAGTCTGGCTTCTCTGGCATTCTTAAGTATTCTGGATGCATTACGTTTTGGTGATGTATAACAGCATTCCAGCAAATTTTTAATGAAAAATTCACCGAGATTTCAAATCACATTTTACTCTTCCTTAATGCATCGTAGCATATGAGTTCCTAGTATGCAACGAGTTCTATTTTCAGATTTGACGTATTTTTTATCTGGTTGCCTATGTCCATTGTGATTACGTCAATAACAAACACAATCATAACTTGAATATTATTTACTAGAAATATTAAATTAGCCGGTACTGATGTTTAGGAGAACTTAATTATTGCAGACATTAATTTTATGTTTCTCTGTAAAGTATGTTTGGGAAATTAGTATCTATAATCACTATTTATTCTTAACGAATTACGTTTACTTGGACACCATAGTAAAAAATCATATATGATATATATTTTTTTTATATGTCTGAAGGCCAGCTGAATTATGTTGTTGTTGCTACTCTGCCTAATTCCAATAGCAAAATTGTTCACTTTGCAACTGAATTTTCTTTTTGACAGATCAATGGCTAAATATGTCACCGTAAAAGGTTTTATTTTGTGTAAAATTTTATCATATGAAACAATCCAAACAAAACACTTCAATTTTTGTTTAATTTTAGCCCGTGTTTCATAAAAATAATTTCTAGCTAACAAAATTGTTGGTTACTTCTCTTTATTCCTTTACGTCTTATTTTCCTCTTTTTTATGTAGTATCGAAAAGCTGTTTTACAACAATTGTAAGGCTGGGATCTGTCACAGATTATATCATAATAAAAGCAGATGAACTTAGACAATGTTATTTGAAGACAAGCATTTATTTTGAAAAGTTGCCATTTTATTTTTACGAAAGAAAACGCGGCTAACGTTTTTGATATTTTGGTAACCATGCTAAATTTCAGTCAGATTGACTAATAAATAAAACATCCGCAGCTAATCAAAAATGCAAACCTCATCGTGAATTATTCTATATATATTCTGTAGCAGATTTTCTTATATTAATAAATCATATTTTTTGTTCTTTCAAAGAAAACCTCGTAAATAAATTAATGTCTAAATTACATTAATCACATTTTCCTCAAATGTTTTTTATGTACAATAACAATAATTAAAAACATTAATCCGTTAGAATATTCTGTTTTCACTTTTATTATTACTATTTTAAATATATTACTGACAAGACAGTTAAATTATGTCCGTTTTTTAATTTCAGACAGTTAATAGATTTAACTTGATAACAAATAGTAAATGTTCTATTCAATAGATCTAAAAATTATCCGTGGGAATAAAATCTTGGTATCTCGGCCTGCTGCCACTTATGAAAATAAAATTTAATAATAATAGTTGTAAAAAATTGAAAGAAAGAGTGGAATGGTTAGTATCTCTGTAACACCAGTACACAAGAAACAACCTTAATCACGTTGACTGAGAAAGAAGTGTGCGCGTGCCACATGTTTATGCAGAACTTAAAAACTCTGATGTGGACACCAATGTACATCTATTACATTATATGTACACATTTTTAAAAGTACATAAAACTTTATTTCGCTAATAACTTCTGATTTTTTTCATATTTAAAAAAAATATTTTTTTTGTTATTATTGAATTATTATTTATTGTAACATTCTTTTTACAATCACAGGTTAATAATTATTAATAAATCAATATATTTAAATAAAAAAAAAGGAAATGAAGTCGGATTCGAACCGATTTGCCTTCCCCTTGTAAGATCCAAATATTTCATTAATTAAAATTTTATTTGGCTATAACTCTGGAACCAACGAAAATAAGAATTATATGATATACTGCTGAAAAGCTCTCTATGTGATAGATATATCATTGAAAGATCTCAATGAGGGCTTATTACTGCAGTTAAGAAAAGCCCAAAATCCAATTTTTTTTTGGATTTTTGGCTTGTTAGGACACTTTTGGCCCAGTCTATTGCAATCAAAATGGGAGGTGCACAACTAGATGTTACAACAGCCCTAAATCCAATATTTCAACATTCTACGGCTAATAGATTTTGAGTTATGCAAGATACATACGTACATACGTAATAAGATGAAACTAGTAAAAATGGATTCAGGAATGGTCAAAACGGATATTTCCGTTGAAATTTGAAAACCGAAATTTTTCGCGATTACAATACTTCGTACAAGAAAGTAAAAATAATATGATTTTCCTACTCGCAAAAAATATAATTTTTATTTATACAGATATTTATCATAAATTAATCGTATCTTTAAATTAAAAAATCACAGAAGTAATTTTGTTGCATAATTTTAGTTAGATTTTTGTTTCGGCGCGATTGGTAGCGTCTCGGCCGTTCACCAGGAGGTCCTGGGTTCGAATCCCAATCAGGCATGGCATTTTTCACACACGCTACAAAACATTCATTCATCTCTGCGGAATAAATTGCTTGACTGCGGACCTGGAGGTAAAACAAACCAAAAAAAAAAGGTCACGGAGGTGAGGCTGTAGAGCTAGCATCTCAGCATGTCGAGATTTCGCCTAATTAAGGTCTTATTTTTCTTAGACACATTTGTTAACAACTAAAAAATAATAATATTTGCAAAAAAACATTTTTCAAAATCGTACCCCCACCCCAAAAAAAATGGTCTAAATTAGTGGTTAGTGAGTATATTGCGCAATAGTCCCCCTGTCACCACAAGGAACGCTAGTGTATCACTGACGTATTTTAGATTAAGTTGTGAATGTACGTGTGTGTAAGCCGCACATCAGAAAAAAACCGCGTGATGGGGAAGTCCTACAACTGTTATTAGTTTTTTTACTTTCCTAATGTGTACGTTGCAATCTGTTCTACTACTGTACAATATGCAAATTCAATATAACATGAAGATAAATATTAAACGGTTAATGTAAAATGAATTTAATAAAATCAATTAAATTCTTTTAAGAAACGGTTTATAACTGGTAATAGGAAAAAATTAATAGTAAAAAGTCTGTTTATCGTAAAATCAAAAATATAGTTTAAAATGAGCCTCTTTACAAAAATTGATAGAATTTTCACTTAAGAGGTACCAAACTCTTTAACTGTACCCTGTGGTTTTTCAGTTTGAAAAAAATGTTAACTTTATAAAATATAATATTTACTTTAATATTTGTATAACATTTCCAATGATTTCCATGCTTGGTAATCCCAATATCAAAGTTATAACAAAAATACTAAATACTAATCTTTTGATGATTTTTCAATTAATAAAAACCTAATTTTTTCCACACTTATTAACGTTGTATATATTCGAATTAAAATGTTTTTCAATTAGCATCTTGAAAATTGTTATTTTATTAATCTTAATGTCTTCCAATACTTTCAACATTACCATTTCATATTATTAGGTTATCATTTTCATCTTTCTTTTTTCTGTTTAGCCTCCGGTAATTACCTTTCAGATATACTTCAGAGGATGAGTAAGGATGATATGTATGAGTGTAAATGAAGTATAGTCTTGTACAGTCTCAGTTCGACCATTCCCGAGATCTGGGGTTAATTGAAATCCAACCACCAAAGAACACCAGTATCCACGATCTAGTGTTCAAATCCGTGTAAAAGTAACTGCCTTTACTAGATCTTGAACGCTTGAACTCTCGACTTCCAAATCAGATGACTTGAGAAGACGCGTTCACCGCTAGACCAACCCGGTGGGTTACCATTTTCATCTGTTAATAATTAATTTAACGACTCTTCATTTTAATTTACATATTACTATTATTTATTTATTTTTACTAATCTGGTCAAGGTTTTACGACAACTGTTTTTTTTTACTTATTTATTTAAAACCTTTTCATGTGTAGTTTTAAATTAGTTTTAATAATTAATTATATGATTAAATAAATTAAATAATTAAAGATTTTACGATAAATGATTTTAAAAACAAAAAAAAATATTAACAGGGTTTTACAGAAAGAAAAACATCATTATCTTAGTAATACTCAATACACATTAGATTGTATAAAGAAAAAATTAAAGAGGTAGGTTGTAAAAAATACGTAAAGAAAATAGAATAAAAAAAAGAAAAGGAGTTTAAGGGAATTAACTAGTCACGTTAATAATTTTTTTTTATAGCAAAATAAACTCGTTTAACCAATCATTATCACCGAAAAACATTCCGTAATAAGCAAGTCATGAACAAGGTCAAATTAAGAAATCCTTTCTTTCTGATTTGATTTTAAAGAGCTCGTTGATCTTCAACAAGGCAGGTGAAAATAATAAATGAATAAAACAAATAAGAAAACTGTTTATCCCGTAATAGTCTAATAGATGATAGATGACTAGAAATCGACTGCGTTTCTCCTCGGTTTTTATTTACATTTTAATACAGTATAAGAAGCTAAGGTGTTTGTATTTCTTTAAATAAGAAAGAAAATTGCTGAACGGTATTGTTTATTGGGATTAAATAATTTTTCATAAGATATACACTGATTAAAATATATCATCGAATTAACCGTACTTAATCAGTGTTACATTGATAATGCGGTTGCTAGTTTTATTTTAGCGATTGAACAGCAACAGCGTTTCAATGTCTAAATCCCAGAGTTGAAGTTTATTGTAAATATATTTGAATTACTTGACATTATTCTAACTATGAATTCTTATCTTTTACCAAAAAGATTTTGGTAAAAAAACGAGTTTTACGAGAAAACATTGCCCGCTTTAAAACTGAAAATTTACTCGTTATGAAATTTTTTTGTAATTATGTATTTGTATTCTTTGAGTTTTTCTCCCTCTAAAATCTGTAACGAGAAATCTAACAGAAAAGTAGAAAGAAAACCAGTAAACATTAAAATTAACATGCAAATTACCAGTATAATATTAAATAAAATAAATAAAAAACTGTTTATAAAATTAAATAAAGACTAAACTATAACATTTATAAAGAGAAGAGACTAAATAATAAAAATGAAAACTATTCAACTGTTATTCTTTAGAAACATTTCAAGTACTTAATCTTATTGAATATTGACGTTAAAATGTTTAATCTTTTGTTTTATATTTGTATAAAATACAAAATATTATATATAGGTATGTATATATAATATAAAATAAATTATTATAAAATAAATACATACCTACAATAACAACATCTACGTAAAAAAAGCCATTTTCAAGAAAGGAAAAAGACAATACCAGCGTCAAAATGAAAGTAATAAAAGGCATGCAGAGAAACAAAATATGATGGTAGTACCTAGCGTTTGGGATGGAGGTATTTTTTACCTAAAGTTTTCCTAATAATTTTATCAAAATTTTTTGAGAAAATATTTTGGATAAAAGAACAGCTTCAGGATATATTCATTACGCTATAACACTCCAATACAATACTACAAAGTAATTATAACGATAAGCAAACAATAATTATAACCATGAAGCGGCCCTTAAACGGGCCTATTCTCTCTTTAAATTATTTTATCTCTCTTAAATTGTTCCTTCATTTTTTTAATTACAGGTTGGGATACAAGTTGGAAAACAAACGAGTTTGTTTGCATTCTTATCGTACTCTACTCTCTATTGTTGTTAACCTTACAACTTTTTACTTACAATTGCATAATGCTTGTAAGGTTTAATTTAAAAAATCTGATGTGGACACCACATGACTTCCTTGTACGCCTATTAAATGATATACATACATTTTATTAATTTGAAAAGAACATAAAATTTTATTTTATTAATAACTTCTGATATTTTTTTATAGTTTTTTTTTATTGTTGTTACTGAATTATTATTTATTGTAAAAACGGTTTTACAATCAGAGGTCAATAGTTATTAATAAATCAATATATTTAAATTTTAAAAAAAGTTAAAAAAAGGAGATTACGTCGGATTTGAACCGGTGAGCCTTCCCCTTGTAAGATCCAAATATTTCATTAATTAAATTTTATTTGGCTATAACTCTGGAACAAATAAAAATAAGAATTATATGATATACCGCTGAAAAGCTCACACTCAATGAGGGCTTATTATTGCAGTTAAGAAAAAGTTCAAAATCCATTTTTTGGGGATTTTGGTTTTTTTTTGGACATTTTGTTCTAATCGATTGCAATAAAAAGGGGAGGTGCACAACTAAATGTTACTACAGTCCTAAATCCAAAATTTTAACATCCTACAGCTAATCATTTTTGAGTTATGCGAGATACATAAGTACAGACGTCACGCCGAAACTAGTCAAAATGGATTTAGGGATGGTCAAAATGGATATTTCCGTTGAAATCTGAAAACCGAAATTTTTTGCGATCACGATACTTTCTTTTCTTGGTATAAGGACGTAATAATTATAATTTTTTGCCCGTCTAACACTAATTGTCTTAATTGTTTTAATATTTTTATTGGATTTCCCATTAGATAAAAATGTGTTTTACCCAATCAATAAAATCAACTACGTTAAGTACGAGTATCCAAACATAAAAAGAAGATCTGCCATAACAAAAGAGCATTCTACAGGACATAAAACAACCAAATAACGATCTCCTGGTTGCCGTTTTAATTGGCTTCTGTCAATTAAAAATGTTAACCCGCCGGGTTGATCTAATGGTAAAACTGGTCGTCATAAATCAGCTGATTTTGAAGTCGTCGAATCCTGATAAAGGTATTTGCTTTAATTCGGATTTGAATACTAGATCGTGGATACAGGTGTTCTTTGGTGGTTGAATTTCAATTAACCACACGTTTCGATTATGGTCGGCCTGAGTCTGTATAAGGCTACACCTCACTCATACGTCACAAACAAGGGACGCGGCTGCCTAAAGGCATGAACCCAGAAAGCTGCATGAACTAAGAAAATTAAGACGTCCAGAATTAGTGAATCTGTTTGTAAAAGAAGGTGTAGAGGAAAAATTAAGCAGATAACTGAGGGCATAAAATGTCCTTAACACGTTGAAGCTAAGAGATTCATAATAGAAATGAACGGAGAAGTAAATAAAATCAGCAAAAACAATGAAAGACGATAAAAACAAAACTCGTTACTTGTTTAGTTGATGCTGCCAAATTTTAGATGTGTTTTACCATTCTTATGTCAAATAAAACATAAAATCTAACATCTTCTACGGTCGTCCAGAAAGTAAGAATCGTTTGCGCTTCGCATGAGCGCAGCTTCACTCACAAAAATGGGTGAAGCCCAGTTGGTATCGGTTGTTATTCTGCTCCCTCGCTGTACGAAATTTCGTAGCTATACTGTGACACGGAGTGATTTTGACTGTATTTATAATGATTAAAGAAATAGAAAATCCCCCCGACTGTGAGGTACGGTCGGTTATACGTTTTCTGAATGCGCAAGGTGTTCGTCCTGCGGAAATTCATAGTCAAATTACTGCCGTATCTGGTGACAATGTAATGAAAGAAGGAAACGTAAGGAAATGATATCGTATATTTATGATAGGGAGAAACATCTGTTCATTACAGTGCACGTTTACATGCCGCCAAAAAAAAACTTGTGAAATTCTGAAAGGTTTTGGATGGGACGTTTCTGACCACCCTACAGTCCAGATGTTGCTCCAACCGATTTCCCCCGTTTACAAAATTGAAGGAATTTCTTGGCGAGAACCGCTATGAAAGGACGACGATATTAAGACAACTCGTTCGTGAGTGGCTTAATGGACTGGCGGCAGACTTCTTTGACGACGACGACATATAAAAATTAGTGCCACAATTTGACAAATGCTTGAACTTATGGAAGAATAGTTTTAGTAATACAGATTACGAAACATATATTAAAGTTAAAATAAATACAATAAATTTGTTATAAAACAAAAACAGTTTTTATTTTCTGGACGATCCTTGAATTTCTGAAAATAATCTTTAACGAAAAACTTATAAAATTAGTTGACTTCAAAATCGATTTCGATTTTGTATTGGAGTAAAAAGACGAGTCCTCATCTTGAAAAACAACCTTGACTCCTTCTTGAAGGACTATATATATCAAATTATCTTGTTATAGTATAGATTACTTTTTTTGTTATCAAATTCCTTACCTGAAAAATAATTCCTTTTTTTAACGCTTATAATCATCTTTCTTTGCCTTATTCAGTCACTTTTCCCCTCTCTCTTTCCTCTCTTTATCCTGCTTAGCCTCCGGTAACTACCGTTTAGATAATACTTCAGAGGATGAATGAGGATGATATGTATGAGTGTAGTCTTGTACATTCTCAGTTCGACTATTCCTGAGATGTGTGGTTAATTGAAACCCAACCACCAAAGAACACCGGTATCTACGATCTAGTATTCAAATCCGTGTAAAAATAACTTTTCCCCTATTTTTCTCTTTTATCACCTATTCTAGCAATCCTTTTGCAATACTTTCCCCGTTCAACTTTTTTTATAAGAAAATCAAGGCAACCTGCCTTCTCCATTTCATGGGATTAACCTTTCCATTCTTATCCCTAAAACCTAACATGGTTAATTTCTCTAAAATCTTTACATTTCACAATTATTTTTAAATGCCCTGAACAGGAGCAGAAATATATTAGAAATTTTACTTCCTTCAGTAGCTAAAACTTGAAACCGTAGAGTTACAGTGACATTAACATCACTGCTGACCGATATTAGTTGCAAGCAATTTGAAAGCGCCTCCATGTACTGATAAAAAAATAATACTTTTTATTACAGTAATTGTGATGAATTCTAAAATCCTGTACCTGTAACAACAATAATCTGATGACGTGCAGCGATGAACTGAATTGCAATGTAAACAATAAGTACGTTTTTTCTTCGTCTTGATTTATTGCGAAATCAAATAAGTTAATAAATCGTTGCGAGGTTTGGATTCGTCTCTCCAACGTTGACATCAGCCGCTATGTAAAACTTAGGTAGCATTTTTGTGGTGTGCCAGGCAGAATATTATGCTGGATGATGTCGTTGATGAAAAGACAAAGGGAATATATGGTAGTGATCCCACCAAAGTCAATGTTTTGAAACTACATTATTTAACGCTCCAAGAAATACAACAGTGTTCATATTGAAATGAAGTGACGAAGAATCACTCTTTTCAAACTACGAGAGTGTGTAAATAAATAGAAATCTTAATAATTAAGAAAATATTTAATCATTTTTAACTTAAATTCAACAAACCTAAACTAAAACGTATGTGTTATGAAGGTCGGTACTTCAATTGAAAAAGGTTTACCTCAGACTTAATTAGTTTAAATATTTATTGACGTTATTTAGAAATTCAAAAATGTAGATGTAAAAAAATGCATGAAGATCGATCATTAAATATGTATCGTCAGGACAGAATTTGTTGGTAAACAAGTAATTCTTATTTTGCAAAATTTTAGAAGTAAAAACTATAAGTTTATTCATATGCGACGTGAAACTAATAAGAATTAGTTATCAGTGATTAAAAACTAAATGTTCATTTTTTAAATTTAATGAAAAAATGTATTTTTAGCATACTTACAAACAAGAAATGTCGTTGACCAGTTTCTTTTACGAACGATAATCACTAATTAATTTAACTGTCATATTTTATTAAAAAAATATTAATAAAACTAAGAAATAAATACAGTTTAATATTAAAAATATTTTTAGTTTAGTTTAACGAAATTTAAACTACCCGTCAACATGCGGCACAATGTAAGTTCAGTTATAAACAAAACAACTCCTTTCTCTCCGTCACTGAGTACAACAGGGAAATTACGAAAATTCCCAGTTTCATTAAAAAACTCCCTTTTATTTTATTTCATTTCATCGATTGAAGTATTTATATACGTACAATTTATTTCAGTTCACATTTCGCTAAATAAAACAGACTGCACGTTCTGAAATAAGCAACATAGATAGCATGCAGCTTGCCATATTGTTTTATGTACGTATTACACGTGCATTGCTGTATATAATGAACATTTCACATACAAATTAACATTTCTGTACCTGTAAAATTTCGTAAATTCGATAAAAACCAATTATACAATAATATTATACAGTAATTTTCATTAAAACTCATGATTCCCAAGGTTTTTTTTGGGGGGATGGAGGTGCTGGTTTATAATGGAAAATACAAAGGAGCGTTAAGAAACAATTAACTGATTTTTTTTGAAAAAGATTATATTTCTTTTTCTCGAGTTAGCATATATTTCCGTAAATTTTAATGATGTGGCTATTTCAAAATTTAATTTTTTATTAAAAAATTGGAATGTACATCCTAAATTACCACTAAGTATTACACCCCTAATATTACTAAGTATTACACTCAAATATAATCTGATTTACGGATTTTATTTTGTAGGTATCACTTTGTATTCAGCACCTAAACATAATCGTGCTTTTTTAATAACCATATTTTTTTAAATATTAAGAAAAGTTCAATCGTTTAAATTCTTTAGCGATTAAAACTTTTTTTTCTAAAGTATTAACGATTCTGAAATTTTACATGTAAAGTGAATTAAACTATTAAAATGCAAAATAAAAAAAAGAAAGGAATAGTTCGCCAGTCGACATATCGATTAAAATGCTGGTTTTTAGATAAGCCGGTAGTGAATTCGATTCCCGACAAGAATCTGGCATTTTTCACTATCATTTCATCTGTATCACCTTTCTTGATAAAGTACGAGAATACATTTTCGTGATCGTAATGATAAAAATGAAATATAATCCTAATAAAGCGCTATATGGTGTAATTTACTTCTAATTTAGCTCCAATTAAATTCGAAGTCAAGAGTTCTAAGGTCCAAATCCTAGAAAAGGCAGTTACTTTTATACAGATTTGAATACTAGATCATGGATACCAGTGTTCTTCGGTGGTTGGGTTTCAATTAACCACACACCTCAGGAATGGTCGACCTGAGACTGCACAAGACTACACTTCATTATATTTATACATATCGTCCTCATTCATCCTCTAAAAGTAATACCTTTTCTTTCTTTTTCCTGTTTAGCCTCCGGTAATTACGTTTCAGATAATACTTCAGAGGATGAATGAGAATGATGATATGTATGAGTGTAAATGAAGTGTAGTCTTGCACAGTTTCAGTTCGACCATTCCTGAGATGTGTGGTAAATTGAAACCCAACCACTAAAGAACCCCGGTATCCACGATTTAGTATTCAAATCCGTGTAAAAATAGACTTGTAAAAGTAGACTGACTTTACTAAGACTTGAACGCTGGAACTCTCGACTTCCAAATCAGCTGATTTAGGAAGACGCGTTCATCACTAGACCAACCCGGTGGGTTGAAGTAATACCTTACGGTGTTCCGAAGGCTAAACTAAAAAAGAAAAGTTCCACTTAAATAAGATGTTACTCTTATCTATATGAGCAATTTATTTTTATAATTATTTTTGCGTGTTTCATATGAACGTAAATTTTAATTAGATTTGAAAGTTTAGAAAAATATTGCTTTTTATTAGTTTTTATTCGTCTTTATTTTTCCAGCTAAATAGTTATATTGTGTAGTGTACAAGTATAAAGAAAGGAATGCTAATCGAGTCAAATTTTGCTGTCGGGGTGTTTGCAGATCTTGATGTTTCACGACCTCTTTAACAAAGAAACACAATTTTAGAAAGGAAGAAATTCTGGTACGTGTATATGAATGTTGACCTGTTTTTTGGTTGATATTTCCAAACTGGATGGACTGTTTTAAATGAAGCTTGACAAGATGATTTTTGTAAATAAAGCATTGATGGCGTTCCGTTTTGGTCACAATTTATGAAGGAGTCAGGAAGAAGTGAACCTTAATCTCAAAATCTCAAAAATTTACTTGTATCTCAAAATTTTACTTAAAGTGTAAATTTAAAGCCCTTTAGGTACGTAAGATACTCTATGATGGTGTTCGGTCTTATTCAAACTCACATAAGGACGGAGGCAAAAAACCTTTTTTTTTTTTCTTTTTTGGCCTCAATATCATATTCTTATACTAATTAGATGATCCCATTACGTTAATACAAGTACGCTACTTTCGGCAATTTCATTCAGGGGTGGAAAATAATATGTCTTTTTTTCACCATTGTCGTTTTTAATATCTTCAAACTGGATTAACCGATTTTTATGAGATTTTTTTCGGCGACTTCTGAATGCGGGTCAGTGATACCATTTAATTTTGTTTACAATTGGTAAGGGGGATGAGGAAATACCACCATGAGGAGAAGATCACCATGGGTCTCGGATCTAATACTGTACTAAAAAAATTAGAATAGTTTTTTACATTTTTTTTTTTAACTACGACGGTATATGCGTTTGGGGTAAAAGGTTTTGTGTATGTCTGTTACCATTTTCTTAAAAAACTACTGGACCGATTTCGATGTGGTTTTTTGTATTACATAGGTATCACTTCAGAGCAAGTACTTAGATATGTTTTACGGTTATGGGCCACCAGGGGGCGCTGCAGTAGATATGTTTATTCAAAACGGCTTTTGAATATTTATAAATTTTTCTAATTAATATTTAATTATCCTCTTTAATTATCCAATTTAATTTCGTCGTGGGTTTTTTAGAATTTATAATTTCATTTACTTGTTACTCGATTATTTAACTATTTTAACGACCTTTTATTTTTCTTCTAAGTAGTAGTTTCTTGAGAGTAGCCAGAATTATATTCCCACCGAAGCCGAGAAAGTTAAGCAACTCTTTGCCGACTTTCTGTTTTCTTTTGTTTCAATTTTGATGATGAAATGAAATTGCACAGCTGACAGAAAAGAAATAGAAAATAATGTAATTTTTTTATTTTGATTCTGAAAATGGATTGTTAAGCTAAGCTTCGAAGTTGGAAAATACATAACATATTACAGTACTTTACATAGTGTGTAAAATTATAAAGTAAGGTAGATTTTTCAATTAATTTAAACAAACAATATAAATTTTAATTAGATTTTATAATTATAAAGTGATGTAGTCTAAATATAGTCGTTAATCTGTCATACAATTATTATTGAAAGAGTTTTTCATTGCATTTCATTTATATAACTGGGTGTCATTGTAAATGAAGAGTAATAATACCACATTAACGTAGGCTGTCCATATATCTAAACACATAATTCCAAACAAATAATAATAGAAATAATAATATATTATATTATTCTTATAATAATTTATTTTCTATATTAATAAAAATAATCAATATGTAACATACGAACAAAGTAATGTAAACGTGCAATACATATGGCATGTTTATATATATATATATACTAGCATCCTCCGTCACGGTTCGCCCATGCTAAAGGGTTAAATGCGTTTCTGTCGCAGTCAGGGTTCGCTTCGCTCGCTCCTCCCACCATATATTTATATAGTGATAAATAAAAATTAAGGCCTGTTTAATCTATAAAAGATATCAGTGTGTTATAATTTATTCAGAGGAACAGTTTGGTCAGTACAGGACCGCAACTTGAGGGTTCTGAAGAATGCGGGTTAAACACCACCAGGAGGTGACCGTACTTCGTCTCTTAGTTTTTTAATTTTCTAATTTTTTTATTTTATGTGTTTTAGTCAAATAACCACAAACAGGTGCAACCAGTCATGTCGTACGCACAGTAACAGTGGCTGTGTTGGTTGAGCCGCCGCGCCGTACACCGTCGCACCCCTTAAAAATCGGAATTCAAAAACACCCGAAAATGGCTTTTAGATATTTATTTGAAGAGTATTTGCAAGTTCGGATTTACTGAATATCTCGTTTAGTACAGTCTGAGATTGGGAAAATTTGGAATCATTGTTCAGAAGTTTTATCTTTCTTCACCACTTTCAAGGTCGAAATTCGAAAAATCTGTAAATTAGTTTTCAGATATTCACATGAAGATTACATTCACCAAATCAAGTTGATAACTTCATTTGTTACCAAGTAATTTAAAAAAATAGTAAATTTCATTGTTACTACACTTTAACTTTTTAAACTCGGAATTTCAAAAAAATTCTTTCTTAGTGTGCACTTACACCGTAAGAAGAACATGTATACAAATTTTCATCAATTTATCTTCTTTGCTGAGCGTTGATTATGAGTAATAACATCTATTTTTTTCGAACAGTCTCGCAGAGGACTATGCAAATATTAATTTCTTAATTAAATAAATATATATTATAAAATAATAATAATTGATAAATAAATATAATAATTAAATAAAAATATATAAATATTAATTCCTTCTGTTCTGGTTTTCCCTCTTTCTCCTCTAGAATTCTTCATTCTTTCAGTATGCTGTGTTTTTCGTTATGTTTAGCACATGCGCACTCTCTTCTTTTTTTTTTTCATTAACAAGAATCTCTATTCTGCAGATTTTTTTTCTAAATTTTTTCCTATCTTGACCATCTTTTATTTCTATATTTACTTTATTTAGGTCTTCCTTTACTTGCTTTATATATGGGAACGGAGTTTTATATTTTCAAAATTTATCAAAAAGATTTTGTTCGATCTATGTTAATTCATTCGAATTATATGTCCCACAAAATTTATTCTTCTTTTTTGGATTGCGATTTCTGGATCTACAAAAATGTTATCTTTTTTTTCTCTTAAATTTTGTAAATTCTTTATTTGACTTCATTCTGTATCCGTCTTTCGGTTTTTTGGGGCCATGGACGTTCTTAAAATATTCCTTTCGGTTTTTAAAAGTGATTCTAGATTTGTTGTATTACAGATTTCTGTTCCATAAAGGATTACTGATTTCAATATTTATAGTGTCTCAATTTTGCATTTAGGGATAGTTGTTTCTTGTACATATTTTCAGTTAAAAATTTCAGTCCCCCAAAAACTATTTTTCTGCTTCTTATCCGAACCATTTGAGGTTATTATTCTGACATATTGTTTTATATACATAGATATTGTAGCAAGACCGGTATAGCGGACCTGAGTAACGGATTCCTGCCAGTTAAGAAGAAAGTTGTAGAAAATACAATAATGGGAGGAATCCAGAAAGGGGCTAAAGAAGCCCTTTTAGTAAAGGTAGCAGGTCCGTTAAACAATAGTCTTTTGTAATACTGCCCACTGAGACACATCTAAACAGATGTTCGTTCCGTGAGAAGAGTTACCGGACCAAGATTAGGAATGCATGGGAACGAAAGGGATCGGTTGATCGTTCTGACGCTTCGGGTTGGGTCCGGTCCGGCAGGTAAAGAAGATAGGAGTATAAAAAGACCAGTTAAAAATTAGTACTGCGAAATGAGTATACGCGAGACGTTATGATATCAGTTCCGTGAGGAGAGTCTGCGAGATGAGAGTCTGCAGCTTTGAATCTGTGAGATGTGTGTCTGCGATGTGAGTTCTACGATCAGTCTGCGAGAATATCCGCTAGGAGGTCAGTAAAGGAGCGAATTTCAAAGTGAAGTCGGCTCAAGTAAGGTAATGTCACAAGTGATGGTTTGGTGAGTTACTGTAACTATAAGAGAAAGAGATAATGTACTAATTTCATTCATTTACTGTTAGGGTAGTTTCATTTGTGAATAGCAAGGGTATTTGCCGTAAAAGAACTTTATACTTGTCTTATCTGTTGTACAATAGTTGTTAATACAAGACTAGTGGATAAAAGTGTTAAGACTAGCGATCATGCTATGTCTTTTGTCAATGGGACTGATTTCTGATTTTCGTTATTTATCTACCTGCGAATAAATCCTAACGACTACTTTAAATTGCGTAATCTCTGTTTAATATTATTATTGACATTTATAATTATTATTAATGTTTACTGTTGCCACTATTGTCATTATTTTAATATTATTGTGAGATGTATTTTTACTGTCTGTTATTATTATTGTGGTTGTGATTACTATACTTTTTTTTATCTGTTTTATGATCGTTGTTTACTATTATTATTGATTTGTCTTGTTTTACTTATGTTCTTTAACTAATAAACTGTAATTATATAAAAATTTTCAATTGTCAATCTCTCAATATCCTGATCGAGCCGCGAACACGCGACAATACATATCTTTATATATAAATGCGAAAAGTTTTCTGTTTGTTTATATGCAACAGCATCAAACGATTGCTTTCAAATTTTCAGGAAACATTCGTATTATTCCAGGGAAGATAAAATATTAATCCTTTTATTTTATTTTTTATTTTGTCACCATGGCAACAGAAATATAAGAAGTAAAATTACTAATTTTTTTTAATGAATATCTGTAAAACAACGAATGCGTCGGGGGTCTAGGGGCGTAGCCCCTGGCTAGACGGTCCGGCGAGCGAAGCACGTCCTGACCTGCTAGTATAACAATAAATTTTATTATATTTATTATTCATATTATTTTGATATGTATATATATATATATATTATATTGCCAGTGATATTTCTTAACATGTATCTGTTTCTAGCCAATAATTTTCTATTAATATTTATAATCAATCATCGGACGCATTTTAACTAAATTTAGCCTGCTATGAGAGAGATGAAATTTCATTTATATAATTCATAGTATTGCAGTAATTTAGTTCCTCTACAGTCGTTGTAATCTGTAATCGTAGGAACCATAGCCCTATTAAGAATTCTTTTTCTTGTTTATTTAAAAAAGTATTCCGACCTATTTGAGTTTTACTGCAATTGATTTGTTTTGCACTTAAATATAAACACATTACGTATTTTAAAATCACATAATAATAATAAGCAATTATGTGCATTCATGCATGTTATTATGTGTGTACGCTTATAGATTATACTTATAGCTTATAGTATATGGCTAGAATAATGTTTAATAGCAGTATGTCTAATTACGTTCTTTTAGCTAAATAAATCCATAGCGAGGCTTATTTAATCAGACTAATACGTACAGTTCATAATATATCTGCTGAGCAGGGAATATTTCTGCTTTGTAGTCAATGCTTTGCAACCAACAGTTGTTTTTTCAGCTTGAATTTGGCGATTCGTACAATTATACGTTGTAAGCGTTGTCAATTAACAAAACAGAGGAAGGTTTTAGTTTTGATATTAAATTCGTTTTCAGTCACTTTTTTGGTCTGAATAAATAATTGCCTTCCCGTTTGTAAATTTTCATTTGTCTTGAATAATTTAATAATTTGAAACGCATACTGCGTTTTTCTATGAAGATTCCCCTATTATTTTCAGCCTTCTTCCATCTAAAACCCTTACTTTTCAGAACATTCCGTAAAATTTCGTGCGTGCAATCAGCAGATCCGGCAGTTCTACTTTTGAAAGCATTAATCACTTATTTAATTTTGATAATTTTTTATACCGCATATAAATATTGTATATTATATTGTACTCAATATTTCTTAACGTACATCTTTGAAAGTTATCACTGCTAACTTTCTTCTTATTTATTTTAAAAGATTTTACGGCCGTACTGAAATTTTAACTTTCTCCCAGTTTATTTAGTTCTATTATAAGTTTCGATACCATATGGGCTGATAATCACAAAACTCAGTTACGAAAGCTTAAATTTTTGAAAATAACATTTCTGGATTTTCTTCCATTATTTTGTGTAAACGTTCAGTATTAAACATTTGCTTTGTCTTTTTAAAGTTACTTCTCATTCTAATCTGCGGTTAGACGTTGATGAGGCATTGCAAAGGTAAGCCTAAACGAGAAAGTCGTATAAAAAAGCTCCTTGAAACAAGTATTGAGCACTCATCAAAATACTACTAAAATTGAAAATAACTAAAAAAATAAATAATCGTTAAACTACTGTTTATAAGATGCGGAAATGAAGAATGAGTACTGAAAAAATAACCTTTTGTAAAGCATGGAAAGAAGAACGCAAAATTAATGAGTGTAAAAAAGTGGCTGGCTTTGGTACTGTGAAGTCCAGATCCTGTCGCGGTGCATTATCCGTACTATTTGGCAGTGCCAACAATACTTCAAACGCCCATGGTAGAACAACTATGCGAATCTATGTTTTTGTGCTTTCTAAACTCTTTAGAGTAATATAATTTATTTATTCATTGGTAGACTAAAAAAAAGTCCACTTACAAAGTACCTACGCATGTACGAATACAATCATATAATATAACCCAACATTTAATTTATAACAAAATAATAGAATGATTATCTTGTATAAATCAGCGAACAAAGATTTTTCTACAAACAATAATAAAACAAGAAAAAACTTAAAAGTAAAAACAATCAAAAAAATAAATAAATAAAGATAATATTCATAAAACATTAGGTGCTATAATATTACAGTAAAACATTTTTATTTCTGTACAAATTTCATAAAAATCTTTCAACAATAAAACTGTTCTAATAAAATGCATGGCCTAATTTTCAGTGGTTATAAAGTATGCGAATTAGAGTACCGTGAAAATAGTTAAAAACAAGTTAAATTGATTAAAGTATAAGTTATTTATAATAAGTTAATAGTTGTTTAAAACAATTGATGCAGTTCTGTTCTTTCTTTTTACCATTTATCTTAATCTATCTTTTTTAATTCTTAATTAAGAATGAATTCAGAATTATTTTCTTAATTTTTCTTTATGCCATTAATTTGTTATCAGTTTTCGTATTGTAAACAAAATATTAAGTATTGTGTGTACAAAATATGCCAATTTTATGCTATAAGAAATATATTTAACATATTTGGTAAAATTTTAAAGAGAAAATAGAAGAATCGAACCACCAACATAAAATAATTTTTAGTCTGCTTAATTTATTGCAATTGTATTTAAAAAATTCATCATCATTACAGCATGGATATCGGTATGATTGTTCCTACTAAGACTCGCATATGATGAAGCTAAGAAATAATCGGTCAATAGAAACAAATCAGTCCGTCATATTTAAGAATCTAGATAGACCGCAAAACAAATAATACTTCATAAAAATCAGCTGTTATACAATTTAACAAATCTTACATTATTTTTTCCTGACAAAAAAAATTATCCCTACTAAAAAAAAAATCAGAAAATTGAGATCAATCTTGGCTGGAAGGGAAGGGATTGTAAGTGTATAATAAATTTTATACGACGTAAGATTTAAGTTGATGACAAAGTCAAAAAAAAAGATAAATATTAAAAATTATAAAACACGACTGCTAAAAAAAACATCGTTGAAAATCATTGCTGTTTAAAAGAGGATAATTACTAATATAGGATAATTTAAGAGCATGCGTGACAATTTTTTTTCAAATATTTTAAATTTATTTAAACATATATATAAATAGCCTATGATACTCCTGGTAACGTAAGCATTTCAACGCGGGATCATACATCTAAATCAGTTCAGCTGTTGAGCTGCTACGGTAGAACATACATACATACACCCTAATTATTATATTACATTCCTTTCAGGGCAGTCGTAATAAGTAGCTATTATTCTACTCGACAAAAAACTCCAAATAAAAAGAATTTATTTTTACAAATAAAATAATACATGTGTATTAAGTAAGTAATTTAACAAAACACAGCTAATTGCATAACTTTCTCTGCTTTCCTTTGATAGATTTTTATTTAAATTACGCCATAGGGCTTTTAAAAATTAATGATTTAATTATGCAATATTTACAGTAAATATTGCGAAAAATATCAAAATGTTCACTAAAATAAAAAAGTTTTTAGTAAAAAAAATTATTAGTCCCATTTCACCCCCTTGCTTGAGAGCATCTCAAATAAAATTTTTAATAACGGCCTTCACTTGTAAAAAAGATAAAATAACAGAAATTAAAAAAAATATATATATATATAATTAAACTTTTTTTCAATTCTTAAGTCGAGTATCTTTTTTGTAGAGGCATCTACGGAAGCCAGCAACTATGTTCCATTCCCTTTTGGTTTCCGATTAAATTGCAGATCAAAACCAGAATTGATCCTGGAAAGCTCTCTACCTACTTTGGTACATTCAGCTTTGTTCTTGGGGAAAACATATAAGACATGGTACAAAACATCAATGCCCCAATACTCTGAACACCAGCCTGAATTAATCAAACCAAACCTGGGCAATTTGAAAAGCACCATGTCCAGAAAGACATGGTGCTTGGGGGAAATCCACCAAACCACCTGCATATTTCTCATATCAGGAAAAATTCCATGCTTGTAACAGCCATCGGGCGATTTAGTCCACCTGACCTGCCATAAATGAAAACCCTGGTCGTCTACTTCTTTTATGCGCCCAGAAGTAAGTTGGCCTACCTTCTAAGCATCATAACATAATTGGTGCTCAGTTGCAAGGATATCAACTGGTTTAATACCAGAAATAACAAGGACCGCCTCTCAAGAAACAGTCTTGTAGGCACCAACCACAGATAACCATAGGAGACCCTGGGCTCCCAACAAAATATTCCTATAACATTTGATGTAGGAATGTTATAGGAATTGCACCTGTACCTCATTCGATGAGCCCAGACAGGTGCAGCATACAGCATTATAGCTTCAGTTACACCCTTATACAGAACATGCATGGTTTTGAAATTAAATCCCCATTTGGAATTAACTGGTCTCCAAACACTGAAGAAAGTAGAACCAACCTTTTTGCCAGCATATTGAAAGTGCTCCTTGAATCCAAGATTCTCATTAAGAACATCTAGATACTTTTACAATGGGACATAGCTAATTTGATGACCTACCACTGAAACATGAGGTCATCATGTAACAGCTAGTCTGCCCTTGAACAACATCATCGTTGTTTTCTCTGGACTAAACACCATCTTATGTTGTAAACTCCACAACTGGATTATCTTGCAGGCCTGGGTTGCCCTGAATTTGATCTCATTCCTCGAATCTTCTTTAACCAACAAAAGCCCATCATCTGCGATGACTGGGTAAACTCAATTGCACAAAGAATCAAATTCAACAACCCAGAGCAGGCGTCCTATAACACTATCCTGCAGATAACCTTTAGATAGCGTTTTTCCTACTTCTGAGACACCATCTCAAAGAACGTCTTGATTATTGAAATAACTATATATCACATTCTGTACACAATCCCGCTTCTGCAGCTGAAACAGGGTAGAGGGCCACCACAAAATATTAAAAGCACCTGATATGACAAAAAAGATTTCTAAGATGTACTCAAAATCACTAGAAGAAACAATGTTCATAACCTTAAGAATAGCATCTTCCGTGCCCCTGCCTGGGTGAAAACTAAACTGATCATCCATCAACAACTTTCTGGAATTCAATCTATTCATAATACAAAGATACAATACCTTCTCAATAACCTTTCCAAAAACTGCCAGGAGCGTTAAAGACTAAGAGGAGTTCACAGTGGGATCCTTGTCACCAACTTTAAAAAACAATTTTAGAATTCCTTTTTTTCAGCAAACAGAGAAACAGCCAGCAAAGAGCATCCTATTAAAAATTCTATTCAACACAAATTCTGACAGAACAGCATGGAGCTCCAACCTGATTCCATTGAAACCCAGGGCTTTATTACTACAAGTACTACAAATATATATCTGCCTCTGTAATTTTTCATAGATAAAACATCAGAGTGAAAAGCAGCAACTTCCTCTCGGAATCGCAGATGATAAGAGGTTTCATTAGCCAAATCAACCGGCAGTAAATCATCCAATAGAATATTTAAAACCTCAGCTTTATTAGAAACAATGCATTGCTGAGTAAAGAGAGCCGACAAAAGTACATTTTTCTTATGCTTATGCCCTAGAAATCTTTACATAACAAACCAAGGATACTTATTTCCTTGCTCTCTACACCAAGAATTCCTTTTTGATGTCCTGACCAAATGAAAGTATTCACACCTCTGCCTTCGATAGTGATCTACTGAAACTGCTTGCCGGTCAGGATCACTCTCCCACAGACGGTTCATGAACTGTTTCAACAAAGACAACTGTCTAGTCCATCAAGAGCATCTTTCCGGTAGAACTACAGGGAATTGAATTATCAGCGGCATTGATGAAATTAGAGAAAATCTTTCTGCCAGGTCTTCCAATTGAAAATCATCCAGACTTCTAAGATAAGGAGTTTACCAGAGAGAATATTAACAAATTTAGGCCAGTCCACCTTCCCATACAGGAAGCGCCCCTGATGAACAGGAACATTGCAACTATAGGTATCTTGCAACTCCCTAACCAATTCGAAGATAATAATTAATCGATGGATCACTAGAAAAATCATCAAAAAACCAGGCATCAAACATACCAGGAATATTCCTACCAAGAGTAATACCAATATTCGTTCCAGTAAACAATCTCCTTCCATCTACCAGTCCAGCATATGTAAGTAACTTACCATAAATATTAGAGCTCTAAGCCATGCTGCATAACAAAGCCTTCAACTAATTCACCACTAATCATCTGTGTCTCCACTATGCCAAAGAACCATTTACTTCAACATCTGGTACTACAGGACAGTTACCAACAAGACAAAGAATTCTATTCCACTTTTCTAAACAGTTCCTCAGTGGGATCTCTATTTTGACAATTTATCTTCCCAAACTTAACCATACAATGAATTAAAATACAACTCAACGGTTCTCAAATTAATGACCACAGTCCTTACTATCAACTTGAGTGCTTGCAATCCTTGTGCAATTTACACAAGTAGGAGTCTCATAGTTTTTAGGATATGCATTATGTTTGTGACCCTTATCACCAGAATGCACAAAGAGTGAAGCATATTGACAGAATTTAGCCCTCTGATGGAATCTACAACACTTAAAAACATCAATGTATTCCTTGACTCTACAAGAAGAGAAATTCACTAACAACCTAACAACAGAATAGGACCACCTTCAAATATACTGTGATACCTATGGGAAGCATCACGTCTAACAGTTTTGAACAAAAACCTGCACTCAGACTGAATTTTGCCTCATCAAATTTGGTGTTCTGTTCCCGTATGAGACACAACCTCCTCGTATGAGACACAACCTACACATCACAAAAATGTTGGGTCATATATTCTCCCTTTACACCTATAGCTGATATATAAAAGCAATAGAGCTACAGCTAGGAAAGTGAAAATGAATTTATAAGTAATCCAACAACACAACATTTGAAGATTTTAACGTAAGTGCTACACATAATCTTGGGGTTTGTAAACTGAACGATTTTATTAAGAAAACAAAATCAAACTTGATTTACTCAAAATGAATACTATCCAGTCCTGTGATAGATAGGCAGTAATCATAAAAAACATAGCAATTGCTACTAGTAAACAAAGTAATCCAAAAAATACATAATTAATCAATTAGTCAACAGCCAACCATAATTTATAGTATATTCTACACTGATCTTCCATGATTGTATTGGCTTAGTTCACACTCTAATAAAGATCCTGAAATTGCTTGTGGATTTAGAGATTTTTTTCCCCCATTTACCCTACCTTTATCAAACATAGTATCTCAGTACACAGACTTAATGAAGATTACCTAACTAGTATATCTGTAAAATAAACATACACTTTATTGATTGTCAGTAAAATATTTACCCAGTTTCCATTTAAAACAATGACTGTAGCTGATTTAAATGATTTGATTTTGTTGAAACAATCCATTTACTTAACCAGACAGATCGAGGGTAAGTATAAAAAGAAAAATAATAGTTGCATTCATCTTGATTAAATCAATCTAGAAATTACTATATTCTTTCCTTTTTTTATTTTAATGTAATATTTCATCTCATTTACAATATTATTTATAAAATGGGATGCTATAATGATTACACTTTATTTACATGTCATACATATCATCCTCATCTAATTGGGCTGTGGAAGCTGTGTTGTTTTTTGTTCACTAGATGAACGGTTTGCAACATGCAGACTGGGAAAACAAGAGAAAAAATATTGATTATGAAACATTAACATTTTTAATTAAGCAAAAAACAATAATTTTGGAAAACATTAACCCTTTTCTGTCATGGCTAATCAATATCTTTTATGTTTAAATAATCATACACTATATTCATAATTTTAATGCACTGTAAATTCATTTCATAATTTTATTTTTTGCTTATGAAAAGCGTACATATACATTTTAAAACAAATCAAAACTGATAAGTTTTAGCCTTTTTGAGATAACTTTACATTCTATAAGTTGTTTTATATATACGTAGTTAAAAAAAATTAAAACGAAGAGCAAGATCAATAACTTTAATATTTCACAACTTGAAAACCCAACATTGGAAATGATTTTAATAAAATCAATGATTGGTTTACAATTTATCTTCTGCAGAGTTCACTAATAATGAGATGAGTTTATTGCCTGAAGGTGTGAAGTTAGACATCATAGTTAATATTAACAGAGATGTGAAAGAATTTATGGAGGATGACGAAACCAGTATTGAGCACTGTGTTTAAACATATTGGAAGTTGCATCAAATATGAAATAAATAAAATTAATCTGTATCCTAAAACAAACTGTAAAAGAAAGGAAAACAAAAATAGAACTATTAATGAGCTTAATAAAAATATAAAAATGGGTACTAAGAAAAACTCCACACTAAATTGCCTAGGATTTGCAGATGACCTCGCTCCTTTAGCAAATAATATTCAAGAAGCCAAAACACAAATCATGAGCCTTCAAAACCTAGCACAAAAGATAGATAGGGCTTCATATCTCTTTCGAAAAAACTGAACTAATGGCCATAGATCCTCTGGTAATAGAGCACATTACGGTAAACAATCAGAAAATTAAAATAGTAAAACAATTTAAATATCTAGGGGAAATAATAACTTATAATTTAAATGAAAAAGTGACATGGCAAAACAGGACAAATAAAATGATTAAATCCCAAAAATTAACTTGGTCAACATATAACAAAAAATGCCTTTCTGCTAAAACAAAATTTAAACATTATAAAACTGTAGTACAGCCAGAAGTCACATACGGAAGCGAGACCCTTTTCAAAATCACTCAGAAAAACCGAATTGAAAAAATTCTGAAAATAGAGAGGAGAATTGTCAGAACGTGTATCAATAAAAAACACCAAAAAGAAGGCCAATGGTGGATTGTGCCAAATGAGGTGGTGTATCGAGAAATAGAGCCTGTTACTGAATCCCAAAAATTAACTTGGTCAACATATAACAAAAAATGCCTTTCTGCTAAAACAAAATTTAAACATTATAAAACTGTAGTACAGCCAGAAGTCACATACGGAAGCGAGACCCTTTTCAAAATCACTCAGAAAAACCGAATTGAAAAAATTCTGAAAATAGAGAGGAGAATTGTCAGAACGTGTATCAATAAAAAACACCAAAAAGAAGGCCAATGGTGGATTGTGCCAAATGAGGTGGTGTATCGAGAAATAGAGCCTGTTACTGATACTATGCGGAAAAAAAGAATCTCTTTCTTCGGTCTTCTCATAAGGACACCGGAAACAAGACTGTCAAGAAATATCATTGAAAAGCTCTGGTTCCAAAAGCTAGTAGGATGGATCAAAGAAATTAGAGAAGATATGAAAGAATTGGGAATTTCCCTGACTGACCTACAGAATAAAACTGGAAAAATTACAAAGCTAAAAGATAAAAGCATTAGATTTAAACAAAAGACAGACAAACGACAAAATACAACGAAGAGGGTGTTTACGGATGAAGAAAAGAAAGCAAGATCTGAACGGATGAAGAAATACTAGGCAGCTCGAAAGAGTAAAATAACACGCTTTTCTCAGAAAAGATCCAACTAAAATTGACTTAAGTGGTCCCATGTTGGTCGTAAAAGCATAATAATAATAATGAGCTTATAAATAAAATTTTAACTTAAAGGCTGCTAAAAAAGTAACGATGTTTTGATTTTGGATAAAATTAATTATAAAAACAAAATTCAAAATGTTACTGAGACGGGATCATATGTTAAAATTATTAATTTTTTTCTTGGTTTCATTTGAGAGGCTAAACAGGCTACAAGAATAATACAGCTCAATGAGAGGAAGGTGATATGTATGACATGTAAATGAGGGGCAGCCAATGTAACATCCCATTTTACAAATAATATTGTAAAGAGATGAAATATTACATTAAAATAAAAAAAAACAGAAACTTGTAGGTTGATTCAATCAAAATGGATGCAACTATTATTTTCTTTTGATAAGTATCAGTCAATCTGTCTGATGTAGTAAATGGACTGTTTCAATAAAACCAAATAGATTAAATCAGCTACAGTCATTGTTTTAAAATTAATTTAATTTTTAGAGGTTCCGAAGAGAAACACACAGTAATTATTTCTTATCCGATTGTAATGAAATTATATCGTCTCACAAAGTACATACCAGGTAATTGAATGCTACAATCATTTCCGGAATAAATCCTCTATTTCATTTAGAAAAATGGTTAAAGAAGAATTTATAAAATTAGAGTAAACACCATATCTTTTAATGAAAAATAACTTTCATCTAATTTACAATTTAAAAGATGAAGTTTTACACATCAGTGAAATTTTTTACATCTTTTGATGCGAGTGCACTGAATCCCAGTGTTCCTTTCAAAGAAACATTGGAGATCTTGAAGTTTCGATTGATTGCCCAATCTATTGATTCTTGTAAAATAGAGGAATACATAAAGTTAACAAATTTATGAAAGAAACAAAACATTTTTCAATATAACAATTTCTATAAGCAAATTTCTGGATCAAGACTGAGTAATCGGTCTGGTTTCATAGGTAATCTTTTAATAGGTAACCTTGAAAAGAAAGATACAGATGAAATCAATATTTCCCATGAGTTTGGCTGAGATATGAGAATAAAAAAAAGATAAGCATTAAACAGAAATTAAGAAGTAGGGAAATTTACCTTGTCAATAGCGATAAAAACTTAATTGATGAACTACAGGGTACTAACATCTAAATCATTTTCAATTTTAGATTTATTAAAAATTCTTTTATGAAAGATTTCAATTTTAATGTTAAACAGCTATCCCTTTCATTGGCTTACGTATCATACAATCTATATCTTTCTTGAAATATGTTTCTATCCATTCCTTATATGGGCAAGCATTAACTTGTAGTCTGAATTGCAGTTTAAATGTTTTTAGGCTAAATTTATACTTTCTATTGGAATTACCTCAAACAACAGTTGTTTGCATTACAACAGCAGTTTCATAAGTCCAGTTTATTTATCAATTAAAACTTTTTAAATTATTATTTTTTCATTTATTTATCTGCTAATCACTATTATTGTATTTTTTATTTATTTATGGCTATTCATGATGATTTTCAATAATCAAATTGGCCATCTAGAATTAAATAAAATTTTTGTAAACGGGGTTTCTTTTCAAGAAATCTCATCTTCTAAAATATTATGAATTTATTTTTATTATCATTTATATTCATATAGTGAATATAAAAATTTTAACTGTTTTACTGTTTTATTACCATAATATAACATTTAAAAGACAATTTTTTTCTGTTAACTTTAAAAATTAATTTTAATTAGTGTTAAAGCAATCAAATTAAATAACAATATATTATTTATTTAATAACTGTATTAAAAATTGATATGCAAGTAGACCTAATTAATGAACGAACATTAAATAATTACTAAACTAGTTGTAGATTAATAAAATTTATAACTCAGATGAAAATATAATTACATTTTTTTCAAATGTTCACAATTAAATTATATCTATTGTATGGTTTAGTGTCGCTACTTGTAAGTGGCCATCAGCAATCCTGACTGGTCCTCTATGCAAAAAATGTAACCCACAAACTGCAGCAACTTCTCCACATAGTGTGCTACACTGATGATCAGCTATGTTCAGGTATAACAGTGTGCATGAATGTTTCAAATTAAAAAACAGATTGTGTATTTTTTCATCATTCTTCTGTGTATACAAAGGTTAAACAGGGTTAAAATTTATGTTATTTAGCTAAAAATGAGTGGGATTGGAAACAATATCAAGGTCAACCAGGTGGAGAAGAGAGTTCGCCGCCACCGAATGAGTGGGATTGAAAGCAATATCATGGTCAACCAGGTGGAGAGGAGGGAGAGTTCACCGCCACCAACATATATATAATCATAATTGAACATGTGGTTTAATGAATGCTCATGTAACTCTAGAAATAGTAACGTTGTAACTTTAGAAATAGTAACGAGGAAACATTACTATTTCTAACAACTATTTTTTAATCACAACTAACTGTATATAATAATAATGAATCATCTAATGACAATTCTGTTTTTATATACATTAATAGAGCTGTAAGGTTTATTTTTGAATTCATTTACCCTGTGCGATAACAAATAATCGTAGACACGTTCATTTATTAATATAAAAACATTTTGTTTAGAAGATTATTTTTTTGTCAAAACAAGAGTAAAAAAAACTGAGGGCAGTTATACGTTATTTCCAAATCAATTTTTCTGTGACATACATTTTTATTTCATTACTGAAATTTATTTTCAGGTAAACTAAACTAATTAACGATATTTCAATGAATGCACCAAAAATTTAAAACGTTTGTAAGAAAGAATTGAATGCAATTCAATTGTTACAAAAATTACCTGAAATTTGATGAAGCAATAACATTATTTGTGAAATGATGTTAAAAAATCAAAGAAACTAGCTAAACTAACTATTCCTGAGGATTTTTTTTGTCTTCAGTAATTTGACTGGTTTGATGCAGCTCTCCAAGATTCCCTATCTAGTGCTAGTCGTTTCATTTCAGTATACCCTCTACATCCTACATCCCTAACAATTTGTTTTACATATTCCAAACGTGGCCTGCCTACACAATTTTTTCCTTCTACCTGTCCATCCAATATTAAAGCGACTATTCCAGGATGCCTTAGTATGTGGCCTATAAGTCTGTCTCTTTAGGAATAAAGTATTCTTGAGGAATAAAGCAATAATGTAAGAAGTATGATGTATTTCAGTAATGGACATAGTGTTTATTATACCTGTTTGATAAAACCTTTAACATATTAAATTTTTGTAGAAAACCTTAACTGGTCCACAAAAAGCAGGTTATGTTATATTAGCCTTACACATAAAAACAAAGCAATGCAAGTATATATTAATGCATAATATAACCTTTTTTCATAAAAAAAAAATGCAATCTAAGTACATTTTTTAAATATTAAATTAAAAAGGTTTAATCAAATAAAAACAATACGTATTTAAAAATATTAATGTAGTGCCTATACTAAATAAATTTAAAAAATATGAATTTCACATAAACAGTCACAAAAATATGTATGAGCCAGTAAAAATTTTATTTTTTCCTTCTGTTTGCAAACAGAAATTCAAGAAATGGAAACCTTACTTTATTATGTATCTTTTGATCAATAAAATTCTATACTGTTATTTTTTTTTTTTTTTGTCTTCAGTCATTTGACTGGTTTGATGCAGCTCTCCAAGATTCCCTATCTAGTGCTAGTCATTTCATTTCAGTATACCCTCTACATCCTACATCCCCAACAATTTGTTTTACATACTCCAAACGTGGCCTGCCTACACAATTTTTCCCTTCTACCTGTCCTTCCAATATTAAAGCGACTATTCCAGGATGCCTTAGTATGTGGCCTATAAGTCTGTCTCTTCTTTTAACTATATTTTTCCAAATGCTTCTTTCTTCATCTATTTGCCGCAATACCTCTTCATTTGTCACTTTATCCACCCATCTGATTTTTAACATTCTCCTATAGCACCACATTTCAAAAGCTTCTAATCTTTTCTTCTCAGATACTCCGATTGTCCAAGTTTCACTTCCATATAAAGCGACACTCCAAACATACACTTTCAAAAATCTTTTCCTGACATTTAAATTCATTTTTGATGTAAACAAATTATATTTCTTACTGAAGGCTCGTTTAGCTTGTGCTATTCGGCATTTTATATCGCTCCTGCTTCGTCCATCTTTAGTAATTTTACTTCCCAAATAACAAAATTCTTCTACCTCCATAATCTTTTCTCCTCCTGTTTTCACATTCAGCGGTCCATCTTTGTTATTTCTACTACATTTCATTACTTTTGTTTTGTTCTTGTTTATTTTCATGCGATAGTTCTTGCGTAGGACTTCATCTATGCCGTTCATTGTTTCTTCTAAATCCTTTTTACTCTCGGCTAGAATTACTATATCATCAGCAAATCGTAGCATCTTTATCTTTTCACCTTGTACTGTTACTCCGAATCTAAATTGTTCTTTAACATCATTAACTGCTAGTTCCATGTAAAGATTAAAAAGTAACGGAGATAGGGAACATCCTTGTCGGACTCCCTTTCTTATTAGGGCTTCTTTCTTATGTTCTTCAATTATTATTGTTGCTGTTTGGTTCCTGTACATGTTAGCAATTGTTCTTCTATCTCTGTATTTGAACCCTAATTTTTTTAAAATGCTGAACATTTTATTCCAGTCTACGTTATCAAAAGCCTTTTCTAGGTCTATAAACGCCAAGTATGTTGGTTTGTTTTTCTTTAATCTTCCTTCTACTATTAATCTGAGGCCTAAAATTGCTTCCCTTGTCCCTATACTTTTCCTGAAACCAAATTGGTCTTCTCCTAACACTTCTTCCACTCTCCTCTCAATTCTTCTGTATAAAATTCTAGTTAAGATTTTTGATGCATGACTAGTTAAACTAATTGTTCTGTATTCTTCACATTTATCTGCCCCTGCTTTCTTTGGTATCATAACTATAACACTTTTTTTGAAGTCTGATGGAAATTCCCCATTTTCATAAATATTACACACCAGTTTGTATAATCTATCAATCGCTTCCTCACCTGCACTGCGCAGTAATTCTACAGGTATTCCGTCTATTCCAGGAGCCTTTCTGCCATTTAAATCTTTTAATGCTCTCTTAAATTCAGATCTCAGTATTGTTTCTCCCATTTCATCCTCTTCAACTTCCTCTTCTTCCTCTATAACACCATTTTCTAATTCATTTCCTCCGTATAACTCTTCAAAATATTCCACCCATCTATCGACTTTACCTTTCGTATTATATATTGGTGTACCATCTTTGTTTAACACATTATTAGATTTTAATTTATGTACCCCAAAATTTTCCTTAACTTTCCTGTATGCTCCATCTATTTTACCAATGTTCATTTCTCTTTCCACTTCTGAACACTTTTCTTTAATCCACTCTTCTTTCACCAGTTTGCACTTCCTGTTTATAGCATTTCTTAATTTCCGATAGTTCCTTTTACTTTCTTCATCACTAGCATTCTTATATTTTCTACGTTCATCCATCAGCTGCAATATATCGTCTGAAACCCAAGGTTTTCTACCGGTTCTCTTTATTCCGCCTAAGTTTGCTTCTGCTGATTTAAGAATTTCCTTTTTAACATTCTCCCATTCTTCTTCTACATTTTCTACCTTATCTTTTTTACTCAGACCTCTTGCGATGTCCTCCTCAAAAATCTTCTTTACCTCCTCTTCCTCAAGCTTCTCTAAATTCCACCGATTCATCTGACACCTTTTCTTCAGGTTTTTAAACCCCAATCTACATTTCATTATCACCAAATTATGGTCGCTATCAATGTCTGCTCCAGGGTAAGTTTTGCAGTCAACGAGTTGATTTCTAAATCTTTGCTTAACCATGATATAATCTATCTGATACCTTCCAGTATCGCCTGGCTTTTTCCAAGTGTATATTCTTCTATTATGATTTTTAAATTGGGTGTTGGCAATTACTAAATTATACTTCGTGCAAAATTCTATAAGTCGGTCCCCTCTTTCATTCCTTTTACCCAGCCCGTATTCACCCACTATATTTCCTTCCTTGCCTTTTCCAATGCTTGCATTCCAATCTCCAACTATTATTAAATTTTCATCTCCTTTTACGTGTTTAATTGCTTCATCAATCTCTTCGTATACACACTCTACCTCATCATCATCATGGGCGCTTGTAGGCATATAGACGTTAACAATCGTTGTCGGTTTAGGTTTTGATTTTATCCTTATTACAATGATTCTATCGCTATGCGTTTTGAAATACTCCACTCTCCTCCCTATCTTCTTGCTCATCACGAAACCTACTCCTGCCTGCCCATTATTTGACGCTGAGTTAATTACTCTAAAATCACCTGACCAAAAGTCGCCTTCCTCTTCCCACCGAACCTCACTAATTCCTACTATATCCACATTTGTCCTACCCATTTCCCTTTTTAAATTTTCTAGCCTACCAACCTTTTTCAAGCTTCTAACATTCCACGCTCCGACTCGTAGAATGTTATTTTTTAATTTTCTGGTGACCCCTTCCTTAGTAGTCCCCACCCGGAGATCCGAACGGGGGACTATTTTACCTCCGGAATATTTTACCAAGGAAGGCGCCTCCATTATTGCTATGTGAAAATGCAGAGAGCTACATTTTCTTGGAAAAAAAGCAGCTGTAGTTTTCCATTGCTTTCAGCTGCGCAGTACTCAGAGGACTGAGTGATGTTGATACGGCCGTTTAAGTCGTCCTGACTCACGCCCCTAACAACTACTGAAAGAGCTGCTGCCCTCTTTCAGGAATCATTCCTTAGTCTGGCTCTCAACAGATACCTCTCCGATATGGTTGCACCTTCGGTCCAGCTACTCTGTATCCCTGAGCACTCAAGCCCCCTCACCAACGGCAAGGTCTCATGATTCATAGAGGAGGCTATACTGTTAGTGCTAACAAAAATATTCAGTTAATACATGGTCTAAAACAGTATTGTTGGTCATAAATTTCACAACTTTCCTAAAGGTTTAGTTAGAAATACCACAGCTAGTACCTCAAAAAAAAAGGGTAAAAAGCAAATTGAAAGAGCATTACATTACCATTAGCAACTGTTAAGTGATTGGTTGGTGGTTATGAGTGGGGTTACTGACATCTGTAGCGCTTTGTTGAACTTCAGAAACAGTATGGATCAGACCATTCTATTTTGAATACGACATAGAAATACATGCTGGCTGCACAGTCAGTTACATCGAGGCACCTGGCCAGCACTACTCTGCACCCAGGCAACACTTTTGACTTCTGCTTCTGAATTTATATATTCTTACCAAGAATTTAATTAACCTACCTCTTTGTTTGTGGATTAAAGCACACTAATTTCTTAATAGTATGATAAAATAAAAATACTGAAAAATAACATACAGAAATAAGGAAGTAACTTTTCATTGTTTATTACGAGGGATATCTCTAAAGACCACTGGGAAATTTTGTCTCCTTAAGGTTGGTGACCCTTTGTCGTTCATGGTCACGCTAGTAATGTAAATACTGCATTGTTGTCTGCAAGTTGTCACGTTGTAGTAGCTACGTTTACATGCGAATTATTACGTTATAAAATGAATAGTAAGATTAATGTAGTCGCAGACTGTGAAATACGTAGTCATACATTTTTAAACCACCAAAACATTAAGCTGCCTGAAATTCATAGGCAGTTGGTTGCTGTGTACAATGATAATGTATTGAATGAAAGAAATGTCCAAAAATGGGTCAAAGGTTTAGAAATAACAAAATTAATGTGCATGATGAAGAACATTTGGGGAAGCCCTTGATAATCACCGAGAACTTGTTGAAACGTATCGATGATGAAATCAAAAAGAGTTGCTATTGGTCACATTGCTCATGACCATTTAGGCTTCAGAAAAGTTTCTGCATGTTGAGTGCTACACATCACAGCATCACAAAAAAAATCCGAATGGGATCTGCTTTGGAATTTTTGATGATCTATACAGAAAAAGGTGATGAGTTCTTTAATTCAATTGTTACAGGCAATGAAACATGGATTTCCTATTACATGCCAGAGAGAAAACAGCAGTCAAGTGAATGGCATCATCCTCACCAACCAGACCAACAAAGGTCAAGTCACAGCAACTGGATGCAAACTGATGGCCACAGTCTTTTGGGATCGGTTTGGCATACTGCCGATTGATTTCAGACTACATGAAACGATTATAAATGCAGAAGCCTACTGCATAACTCTATGTCAGTTACAGTGCACCATTCAAAATCGGTGATCTGGGCAGCTGACCAACAGCATCGTCCTGCTACACAATAATGCACATTCAAATGTTACAGGTCTGACATGTGATTTACTGAGAACATTTGGATGGGAAATTTATGATCACCCACCACATAGTTCAGACTTAGCTCCTTCTAATTATCATTTGTTTAGGAAATTGAACAAATTTTTGGGTGGTAAGCAATTAGCGGGTGATGAACTTAAAAATACTGTTAATCAGTGGCTAAATAGACTGGCGGCAGAAAAATACGAGGATATATTGAAGATGGTGTTTCGCTACAACAAATGTCTTAATTCATGTGGCAATTATATAGAGAAGTAGTATAAGGTATGTAGTTTAAGAGAAATAAAAAATATTTGTAAAGGTTTCAGAATAAATTTTTTACAATGAAACAGTCTTAAATCAGTTTTAACGGGTAGATTAAATTTATATTAATTCATTTACATTTTTTAATCTTACACTACATACTAAACTTCAAATTAGTAAAATAAGTCATTATATTAATAATCATAAAATCTAAAAAAAATATGATATTTTAACCAACTCTTACAACAGAGGTTCTAACTTTTTGGTTCGCAGATCCCTTTTGAGAAACAATTTCTATGTTGAAGCCCTTTAGGCCTACCCTGTCTTACAAGTTAATGGTGTTTTATAGTGTTATAGTAGAGTGGGGGAGGAAGAAACAATAGATAGTAAGGTAATGCAAAGTAGAATTTAAACAATTGCACAATAAGATTACATATTATATATTAAACTTTGAAATTTACCATAATATCTGAATTTATTCTAAATTACCATCAAGCACATGATATTGTTAAAACTTGGCCTTACATAGAAATTTTTTTCAAAGTTCAATAAATCAAACCATTCTGAATTTATTTTCCAGTTTTTTTTATTTTAATTATACTTTAACAAATTCTATATTAATGACATGGATGAACAAGCTGATCACGAAAGATGTACTAATGATGGCGGCAATACTACAAAGTTATTACTGAATAGTTCTCCCATCGACCACAGCCAACTGCTGTGTACAATCGAAGCATTCAACACTGCTGAAATCACCTTGGCTGGTGATTTCAGCCAAGGTGACCTGATTTCAGGTCGTCTGGGCTGGTCCAGCCCAGACGACCTGGCAGCTGAAATGTGGTGAACATGCCACTTGATGGCTATCGTAGTTCTTTCATCAAATTGTTGAGGAAAACCATGAGCCAACAGACTGGCAACAAAGCATAAAGTCCCCATTTTTTGAAAATGGGCAATCACGCTGACTGTTCCAACTAATGCCTATTTTTACTCAACTATACAATGAAGATTCCAGAGTTGTCTTTGATCTTCAGATCTGTGGTATCGTATAGTTGACCAAAAACCCGTGCAGCACGGCTGACACAACTGACGTCACATGTCTGCTAACTGAGAAACACAGTGAGAAGCAGAAAACAATGCATCTGGCTATTCTAGACTTGGAGAAAATGTTTGACCAAGTGCCACAATCTTATCTGGCTAGCGCTGCGCACAGCATGGTACTCCTGAGAAACTCAGTCAAGATTGTGCAGTTGCTCTATACCTCCCCAAAAAGCTACGTCCAAGTTGCCACCGGCAAGACTGTTGATTTTTGCATCACTGTTGACCTCCACCAGGAATCAGCACTGTCGCCATTGATCTTCAAATTTGACATGGACATGTTGACACCTGATCTGCAGAAGCCAGTGCCATGGACACTGCTCTATGCTGATGACGCCATGAAGCCACCAACAACAAACACAAAGTATAGATGCAAGTACAGACATGGAACACCTGTCTGACGCAGTATGAATTTTTCAAGTTAAATGACAATTTCCAACATTTAAAAGGCAGATTCATAAGAGTTCCTCCACCTTAAAAAGTTGAAAGCTACAGTGCTTTGCAGCATCTTTTCACTCTCATCTTGTCACTGCCTACAATGTTCTTGTGTAAATTGCTGGTTAAAATTGTAGTTTTAGTAAACTAATACTACAACTAAGTATGTAGATGAAATAGAAAACTGTTCAAGCCTGCACTTTATTCCTAACTCCTTACCAAAAGAATAATTTATAATTTCTCTCATACATAATTCAAAAGACCAATTTAAGCATTTTATTTTTAAGATATAATACTGCTGGCAAAAGGAAATACTGCTTCATACATTTTTTAGTAATATTTAAAATTTAATTCAACCAAATGAATAGTATCTAAGTAATTAGAAAATCATATTCTTTGAGAATGTAATTCCGTATTTAAATTGATTTTATCATATTTATATCAGAAGGTACTGATTCAGAAAGTACTGATTCACTGGTACTATTTTCAGAGCACATAGTACAATTTTATACTCTGCAAGATTATCTAAAACCTTTTGTAATTTTCTCACTTTTCAGTGAGGTCACTTTTTTGAGAATGTGCTTGGCCAGTTAACCTCTGATTGTAAACAGATTTTTTTAACGTTTTTAACTAATTTTTTTTTTTAATTTAAATATACTGATTTATTAATAATTATTAACCTATGATTGTAGAAAAAAATGTGTATATGTAATTCAACAGGCATACAAGGAAGTCATATGGTGTCCAAATCAGATTTTTTTACTACATGTTCTACAAGGTTCATTTTATTACAATGGGTATTTTAATTTTAATAAAGTTATTAAAATATAATTTTTTTTTTACTAAGATCACCATAATCTTTATATTGAGTACACTTCTTAGCTTTATTATAACTAACTAAATGACACAATGAAGCATGTGATTTAGTTAAGACAATATTAAGAAAGGTAGGTATATTAATAATTAACATATTTCAAGCAAACTGGCTGGTTTAAATTTTTTTAACAGTCATCTTCTTTTTTTATTCGCAGTATTAATACAAACAAATTTATGAATTACAAAAAAAAAAAAATTTGTTTTCTCTAATTGAATGATGTAATATTCAAATTTTATAAAATATAATACAAATACATATTTTTTAAACTTTAATTTATCTTTACATGCTTTCTTCAATAAGATATTTAAATAGTTTTATGATTTAATGCCTTAATTGTTTGTTACTGTCAAAATTATATTCAGTGTTATGTTATTTAAAGTTTTAGGCCTCAACAGTTTTATTTATATAAATATACATACAAATCTTTTATTTTATATCTTGCTTCATTCAAATTGATTTCTACAGTAAGGGTATAATCACCACCAAACTTACAAATATCAGCTATCACCCATTAATTTATTAACATAATATTTCCAGTCTGAACATAAACATTTATGTAATTTTAAGAAATATAATTATAAAACCTACTCATTCATTATATATATATATATATATATATATATATATATATATATATATATAGGATACTGATCTTTTCGTTTTATGAAGAATATGTACAATTTATTTAAAGACTAATTAACACTTCCAATTTGTGGTGGAGTAGTAGAATCTCATCTTTTCACTGTAAGATCCCAAGTTTAAATCCTGGTAATGCTTAACATTTATCACATGCTAAAGTAATATTTCCAATCTATATTCTCATGCATAAAAGCTTTGAACTCATGTGATCAATTATCATCCATTAAAAAGTAAGACAATTTTCATTAATAGAAAAATTTACAACGTAAATATTATATAACAATTACTTTATTTCTTTTAAAGGCCAAGACCTATACAATTGAAGTCTGTTTCAATAACATATATTTTACAATATTATTATTACAAAATAAATAAAATTATATTTAAAAAAATTAATAAACAATAAAGCTATAAATAAATTACCTGAAAACAAATTTCTCAATTTTAACCCGTAGAAAGATACGATCATAAAAAAATCTATTCTACAGCACAGTAATAAGCACTAATAATAATAATAATGTTTAGCAACAGTTTAGATATTTGTATTATTTATATTACACAAATATCACTTGCATATATAAAAATTTAACATTTTCTTTCTTCGGGAAAGGAACAATTTGTAAATGAAATGGATGCTTTGTGTGCTGCAATCTTTTCACCAGGCATAGTTTATATCAAAGTATCATTTTACATAAGCTTATGGCCTTAGATGTCTGAACTTCTAATGATCTTACTGCTAAATTAATGATATATGACCAAAGGTTAAAAAAACTTAATAACATTTTATAGAATATATAATTTTCTTCTATTCTTAATGAGAAGGTTCGAAGGCAGAAAATTATCCAGAATATGAATGGCTGCAAATGAACTGAATTACAGCTATCAATTTACATAATCTTCTACGTAGACTAATTAAATTTTACTACAGCACTAAATTATTATGCATTAAGAAAACCACACTTATAATTACAAACTATTATCATTAATTTATAACTTTATAACTTTTACTAAAAAAAGAAATTCCAACAGGATTAAAAAATTTTACCATATGTATAAACAAATTAGGTAAAAAAAAGCTAGAAACCAGCTTTTTGAAGTTCTAAGAGTTGATGACTTAATTTCTCTTCCTTAGTTTTACGACAATGACTCAGCTGAAAAAAATAAGGTGCATTAATAAAAAAAGTAAGAAAAAAGTTTCAATAAATAAGACTAAAAAGAAATATAATCACAAGCACCACATCTTATTTAACTCTTTTATTTGTAAATATATAAATGTTACTCTTAGTAACAAAACTTTGCTGCAAATAAGTTACCGAACATATCTTGATGTAATCAAAAGAGAACAAAAGTAATTATAGCTTTTTTTGACAATTACAAATGTTCAATGTATACCACAAGATCAACCAAGATCAATCATATATGATATAAGATGTACTAAAATGATTTTTCTAGTCCTGCCACATTCTTGCAAACAGATTATGAACAAAACAATGAAATTGTTCACTGCAAAGATTAATGATGTCAATCTTCAAAATTGAGAATTGCTAGACACCATTAGCAGGGCAAATACTAATCATTATATTACCCAGAAACAGAAATACAATATGAGAGGAACCTTATAAACTTAAAATCAAGTGATGATAATTTTCAACTACATGTTTTATCAAACACCTTGGAAGCTCTGTTACAGGTTAATCTTTTATGAAAGTGAAATTAATGTTGCCTTGCAACTGAGACAAAGGCCACATTTATAATACATTCATGTATCATGCCGGTACCTGTTCTTTTTTGTAAAATAAAATAGTGTACTGTCCATTTAGTTGATGTTAAACACTTTTTCAAGAGATGACATAAAACTAAGAATGATGCTGATGTTCTACACATCATGGGTGTTCAGTCCCCATATTCTAATATTATGGTGGTTTACTTTGCCAAAATGTTAACTAGCAATGGTGATGATTTTGTTATGAAAGTAGCTTCATAATGAAAATTAACTTCTTGAGAAAATCTTCATAAGTTGTCATCATGCCCTAGATATATCAACAAAAATAAACCTAATGCCCATGATCTTCATTGGATAATGTCACGCTTGATGATAGGATCTGAAAAATAAATGTTTTTAGAAAACCTCTAACAATGCTTTTAACATCACCTGTTCTTTAAAAGCAATGATGGTGGATTTAAACAGAATCCACAGTAAACATATTTCTGCATAAGTCAACTATCATTTACTATATTGAAAAGAGTAAGGAGAGTTTTCTAGATCATTTACTCTTCAAACAATACCATTTTTTGATGTGACGTCTTATAAATCGATGAACGGCGGCAGCACGCATGAAAAATTGTTCCGTTCCGCCTGAGCCGAGCCGAACCGTCATGCAATGGACTATACTATCATGTCAAGCAGGTTTTGGCGGGCTTTTCAAAAACAGCAATTTCATGGATTTGATTTATGATTTCAATTTCATCGTTTTAAATTGACACTTTATCAACATTGATTTGATTAAAGTTTATTTCTATAACAAATTGTTCATAATTATTTTTGAACAAATCATTCAATTTAAACTTGCAAAAATTATTAATATTAATTATTATTATTATTAAATGAAATGAAAAATGGAATATTAACATGTTTCATTAGCTAATTAAACATTCACTTCGATTCAATTTGTTTGTTTAAACAAGTAATGTTTTAAAACATCCAAATCATGGATGAATTTAATTAATTGGTATTTTCATCTAGCCCAACGCCAATTTCTCAAAAAACATGTGTTTACTTCATAAGGATAACAAGTTTTATTTTGCGACATTACAATCAAAGGTCGACGAATGTCGACCTTTGATTGACTTGACACATATGACTTGTGCATAACGTAGTTCCACACAAACCAATGTTTTTTAACTGGTATAACTGTTATCCTGATCACAGGTGTTGGACTAATTTTTGTCTATATTTTCATAATATGACTGCAACAATAAAAATTTTTGCATAAGACTTCTCAACAAGACTTTTCTGTAAAGTTAGCAGCCATTTTCATAATAAAAATACTACCTTCACCTAACGGCATTAGTATGAGCTAAACACACAAACAGGAGACAGGTTTCTTCTATTTTATTCCACTTCAGTTTCAACAAGCTATGTCTGGTTGGATACTTGCAGTACATTCTTGTAACCATCTAGAGAGTTATGAAATGTCCTGCATATAGTTTCTCCCATTCAATATAACTATAGAACTTAAAGTTTTAAGTAAATAAGATATCCATAAAAATTACATTTAAGACAATTAAAAACAGAATCATAAAAATTAATAAATTTTGTTAAGTATCCTCAATATGAGTAATAACAGAGAAATCTTAATTATTAAAAAAAAATTAATTAAAATATTAACAAATCCATATACTATGAATAATGTTTACAATGCAACTTTTTATATTATTTTAAATTTAAATATAATTGAAGAAATTAACTTAAAATTTAAAGAAACATACTTTCAAACATTTAGAATAAAAATAAAGTGCACAAAATAACATAATCAGACAATCATATATATATTTAGCTTGGAGTAAACTCAGTTCGTTTTAACAGACATTTCACAAAATATATTGCAATTTACATATTAATTGGATAATAAAACACCATGGTGGAATTAATGGTTAAACATCAGTATATAAACTGCAGCATTTCAAAATGAGGTATTATGTCAGCTGTTTGGAACACCAATAAACTTCAGTTCTTGTAATAAATTCCACATGCAACAACTTTTTATTCCCAAGCAGTCCATTTCCAAGACTGAGTTAGCCTCAGCAAAATGTTGAAAGTTTTTGATTTTAATGTGTACACGCATGTGTGTTTATATAAGCATATCCACTGACAGGCCTTAGACTCTCTTTTGTTTCTACCCTGCTTAAACAAGTTCACTTTCTCCCCTCTCTTATAATATGATACCCCTGATGCTATGTGATATTTTTACTATTTATTATCTTACTTTAAAAATATTATAGTGTTTGAAGTGTATTATATTAATTTCATCCTTGCATGTATGAATAATTGATGATTTATAGAGCCTGTGGAGGTGATACAGAGCAAGACTATAAACATCAGTATAATATCTTCATAGCACAAAACTGTGCTGTACAAGCTAAACCATTAATTTCTACTTATTGTTTATACGTGTTAGATTTCACAAAAACATTTAAAGTACTATGAAGGGTACTTCTGGGTAAATACTGATTATATTCAAACAAATTTACAAAATTTGTGTAATGAAATGTAAATAGATCTGCAAGAATTTACAGAAGGGTAAAACTGATAAATTGTTTTCACAAAATATTAGTATTTAATAATAAAAATATTTCCACAAAATACTTTTTCCATGGGAAAATTTCACTCATGATTGCAATTTTACATTGAAGAATCAAATATATACATGTTTTTATTTATAAGGTCTCATTGTTTAATAACATAAACAAACAGTATCTGGTGGTATATCAGTAATTCCAGGTACTTCTGAAAATTATAATGATAGTCGGAGGAGGGTTTGTTTGAATGGTAGTGAATTTATTTGAGGATTGAATGCATGTGGTTGTTACTGGATAACCACTGGTGTGTTTGATTACTGGGGAAAGTGAATGCAGATAGTTTTAACTCAAAATTATTCATGCATGTGTAATGTAATCTAGTCATACCATCAAAGATGTACCAATACCAGAAATATCTTCAGCCATTACTAGAAAAATTGTATTTGCTGAAAACTTAATGGTTCAGGTATTGCAAAACAATTAGTAAGAGATGCAAGTTTACTGCCAAATTTGAAATCTGGTTTTAATATCCAGGTTTTGAAATCAAAACCTGAAAATATTTTTTTTAAATTTCCCTTCTTAGGAAAGCATCTTCTTTTTTTGTTTCACAAAGGGTGCATTTTTGAAAAAAATATGCTGAGGGACAATAATTAACAAAAAGAAAATAATAACTTCAGTTAAGATATTTTAACAGCAATATTTTATTCCTTTCTCAGAAATATAAATTACAGATAATAACAATAAACCTAGATGATCTAGTAAGCAGCAAATAATAGTAATTATTGAAAATATGTTATTAAAACAAATCTTCTTTATTAAAATTTTTTAGTGTTGAAAATACTTACCATTCTGCCCTGTCCATAAACAACAAGGAATGTATCTAAATCCATTTCACCATTCAAAAACTGTTCAGCAATCTGTTCACTGCGTTCGTCACTCTTTACAACTGCAGCCTGTAAACTTTCCTAAAAGGAACAAGGAAAAATCAATAAGAAACAAGAAATCAATATGGTAATGGTGATGTAAATCGTAATTAATGATCATTCACTAATTTACATTATAAAGATTGTTCTTTTATATACGTTTCATTTAGAGAAAAAATAAAAGTAACCTAGAGTAAATTATAAATAAACTTGATTGGATTAAAGAATAAGAAATGATAAAAAATCAATTAACCAACTTCAATTTACCAATTATTCCAATTTTTACTGGGGTGTTACAAAAGATTACTACTACGTCCCTTCCTATCCTTATTATTTCAGTAATGTAAATGACAGATCAAGCAAACCCTATTTTATGAAATACTATTAATTCCTTCTTATTATTTCTTGGCTACCATCCTTTTTTAGGTAATTAATAACAAACTCCAGTCAGACGATCCAAGAATATATCAAGCTACAGGCACACACACTAGCTGGACAAGCAACACAGCTAAATATACAAACCTCAAAAAAATTGACCAGACACCGAGAGACTACCAGAATAATATAAGAATTAATTAATAATTTAAATTTCAATATGTGCACTCCCTGTATTGATAAGCTAGCAAGATCAGCAAGGACACTGATTTAAAAATCTTGAATGTTTATATTATTAATAAAACAACCATTTTTACTAACAATGCTTTATATCATAAACTTTTGAACTTTAGGGGCTACAATCCATCTCTGGATGAAATAAAATAATTCTACTTACAGGAAAAAAGTTTTACTTCGGTGAATATAGAGTAAAATTATTAATATCACTAAAAAAAGACTTTCTTGTTTTTTCTTTTTATCTCTTGATGATTTGAGTTACCCTGAATCCAAAAATATTAAATTCCAAGATAAAACTTGTTCATTATGAATGTATGCTGACATCTACTTTTACTTTACATGGATGTTTTGTATTAGTAGTGATTTAAATTGTAAAATTTGATATAGCTGCTAATATATTAGAGAAATGATTTAATAATGTATAAAATACATTAGATGAGGAGCTCGGGAGATATTAAAGGGATATATTATTGGTTCTCCTTTAATATCTCCCGATACTCTTTTGGTACTCTTCTGGTACCAGAAGTTATATATCAAAAGACAGTTATGTTTATAAAAACTGCACTTGCACGTGTTTTTTTAACTCATTAAAAATAATACTATTAAACAATTTTTAAAAAATACTCTTCCCTGCTGAAATTGAAGTTTTCAATTATTTATGACTATTTTTTTAAAAATCAATTAAATTAAAAATGTTTATAGATATTCCTCAAAACGAGATGTAGGATGACTACAACAGTCCTTATCCTAAAGAGCGTGAGGAGGTAAAGAGGAGTGAGGCAGCCCCATCCTAAAAAAGTAATAATCCTAACATTGTTTATAAATGGTCCAAATTATAGGCATGTTCATCTTCTGAAATGTTTTAATAATTTACCTCAAAAATTACATAAAAGAATTTAAAAAATTAGACATTAAAACTGAAGATAATAATACCTGATTTTTTTTTTAACTTGAACCATGCATACAATTTTTTTTTGAACTGGTGTTGTCCCAGTAATAACTAAATACTGATACTGGAAATATTCCAGCCATCGTAGTTATGCTAGGAAAATTACACAGATGGAAGGAAGTTAGTGACTAGTCTGTCCATTTTTAATAAACTTTATCTGTTAATAAAAGCAGTGAGTCATAACAATAATTCATGATAATAAACAGCTAACTTCTGAAAGATTGTCATGAAGATGTTGGACAAATTAATAAATTGTTTATCTTGCATATGCACAGTATATCAGTAAATACTAACTTCTCTACACCTTACATAACAGTCGATGTAACTTTCCCTAAGTGGCAATCAAAGTAATAATCAGTGTAAACAGAGATATTAATATATACTCACTCGAATACTTTGTGGACTATATCTATCAGCCAACTTCTGATACTTTGCATTTAGTGCTTCAAATTGGTTTTTTAACTGCGAAAACACTTCTTGACGTTCTTCAATGTCTTTAATTAGCTGGCGAAACAGTGGTTCTTTTGATAAATTTTCTTCTATTTAACAAAAAAGTTACAAAAATACAAATACTTCCTAAAAAGAATTTCATGAGAGTGTAAATGAAAATTTAAAATTTATCATATGTGAGCTAGCATGAGTATGTTGAAAGTACAATAAAGTAAACAAATGGCTAGTAAAAATCATATACAATTTTTCCCACTGACAGAAAATTATTGTAATACATTTTTTCATGACAGAGGAGGGAACATATGTTATTACTTTACACTATCTAATCCATTCTTTCTTACAGATATGACACATTTATCTGGGATACAAAAGGCAATGATTGAAGTTACAATCACTGAAATTTACTTCAATTAATCAATATATTAACTCTGATATAATACATTCTCTGAAAGTATTGATGTAACTCATCCATTACCTTTGGTGAATATATGGATCACTTAGAGGTTTGAATATCACCTTCATTTAAAAGGACGTGATAAATTGATGTACAGAGTCTTCATAAAAGAATGATGGGGTTTTTAACAAGGATTACATGAAAAAAAAAAAAATACTTACAGTTGATGTTGTTTATTTATCGAATATGTCACCCCAAGCAGTTTTTTTTATTTAACTAATAAATTGAAATATAAGCACCATTAGTCGCTTGACAAATATCCAATCGATACTCAGTTTCTGCCCATACCAGAATTAGCATATCTTCTGTTATTGTTACAATTGCTTCATTAATCCTTTCTTTTAACTGATGTAGGTCGCATATTTTTTGCGAATGAACAATGTTTTTCCCACAAGGAAAAATCACAAGGTATCCAGGTCTGGGCTCTTTGAAGGCCAGAGTACAGGTCCCTGTCAGCCTATCCATCGATGTCTAAATTTTCCGTTCAAAGCCTGGCTAACAAATGCATTAAGTGCAGAGGTGCACCACCTTGTTGAAAATGAATTATTTGTATGTTTTCAATTATTTTTGACTTTATTTTTTTAAATAAATTAAATTAAAAATGTTTATAGATATTCCTCAAAATGAAATGAAGGATGAGCACAGTTGAGGAAGGTAGTATAATTGTTTAACATATCGAGATAAGCATTTTCATTAATAGTCTTTTCAGCTAAAAAGATGGCCCAATTACACAATTCTTCATCATACCACACCAAACATTAACTTTAGGCATGTCGTGTCATTTCTCAAAAATTACATGTGGGTTTCAGATTCCAATATTTTTGAACTGTGTCTATTAACATACTTATTAATATGGAATAGCTTCATCCATAGAAATTATATCATTAAAAATGATTCGTTTTCATTCATTTTGTGGAAAATTTCAACAGCAAAATTGAAATGTTTTTCTCCATCGTCAGGTTTCAATTCCTGCAGTAACAGGATTTTATATGTATATAATTTCAATCTTTTATCTAAAACTTTCTGAATTGTATTCTTTGGTACCTAACTTGAGGCTTTGATGAGAAATGGATTTCTTAGAACTTCTGATTCCAGACTGTCTAATTCATTCCAACAAGTTTGTGATACTTGTAGTCTGCCAGTTGATTTTTCATTGAAAACAGATCCAGTTTCTTTGAACTCTGAATCAATATCGCATATTATTTTCATGTGGTGCTCTTTTCCATATTCATGTTGAAATGTACATTGAACTAAAATTACAGACTTTAATTCAGCCTGCCACAAAACAAACTTTACTTTATCTTGAACAGTGAACATAATAACAAACCAAACACACCTCAGCAACAAAAACACAGATGTGGTTGTTTGAACTGCTGTTACACTACCCTTTTGATTGGAGGCTATCAGGCTTACCAACATAATTTCTCAAAATTTCCCTACTTCCTTGATGTGAATTACAGAAACCCCACCGTTCTTTAATGAAGACCTCGTATATGATGTATATTTAGCTAATTGAGAATAGCAACACTAATAGTATTACTACCTCACTCTTTACTTTTCCTATAAGCCTGATATGAAAAGTTTGGAACTTTGGAATGATTTTTCTAATTTTGAGAGATAATCGACTCTCATGTCAGGTCACTTACAACTGTTTACATACGGTACCTAACATAGAAAAAAATTGCAAGGTACACTGCATGAAGAGAGTTAATTCACAAAATCTGATAGTTACATCACCAAATATGTAAAGAGAAAAACGGTTACAAAAGTCTTTCTTGAAGCAGCCAAAAGAGTAACTATGTATAAATAAAAAAGTTCAAATCTAAAATATATGATCATAATGGTAAACTACATATGACCCTTCCTTTTCCTGTTTAGCCAACGGGAATTACCATCAGGTATTACTTCAGAGGATGAATGTGGATGATATGTATGAGTGTAAATGAAATGTAGTCTTGTACAGTCTCAGGTCGACTATTCCTGAGATGTGTGGTTAATTGAAACCCAACCACCAAAGAACACTGGTATCCACAATTTAGTATTCAAATCCGTATAAAAATAACTGCCTTTTCTAGGACTTGAACGCTGGAACTCTCGACTTCCAAATCAGCTGATTTGCAAAGACACGTTCACCACTAGACCAACCCAGTGGGTTGGTCTACAAATGACCAGTTTCAAATTTCATCATGCATTGGTACACCCATACCTTCCAAACATAAGTACAAACAGGACACTTCTTCTTTTCCCACACAATCCACTTCATCAATGTCAAATTATATTTGATCTTTTAAGATAGTTTAATTAAATGATCACATAGATATACCACAATTTTATATTTATTTTACATAACTTACTAGAAATTTCTTCAACTCTTGTAATCCAATCTTCTCTAGTACGATTTAATTCTCTAATAGCTGGGGTTGATTCTAAAAATTCATCAATTCTATCTATGCTGGTATTAAGCTTTTGTAATTCTGACAATGGCATAGAATTTAATTCTGGAAACATCACAGACTGAAAAAAAATTACCCAACAAATTCATAAAAATAAACAATTTTGAAAACAAATATTTCATTCCTAAAAGCATTTTTTTACAATAGCATAAACTGAAATATCAAGGTTAAACTGATAACAAAACTGTTGCGATTAATAAAAAAAAATTCTAAAGAGAGACAATAAATGTTAATTACTCAAAGGTGTGACAAATATAATAATAACAAACTTTGCCTGAAAATCTATATTATATATTATGCATAAACATTAAAAATATTTTTAATGAAATATTAAAAATTATAATACGAAAAAATTACTGCATCTTAATAAAATCTAAGTATATCATAAGGACCCTCTCCTTTGCTGGATACAAAGATAAGTAACTTACTCTAGGTCTTACAGTGGATGAAGCGAATAGAACTTACAAGTAAACAGTTGTTAAGTAAAGCAAAAACTGACATAAAAGTAAGCACTATTATGAGAATAAAGGTTTACTAGTACCAATCCATTAATAATTAGTGGATGAAGTAAGTACTGATAATAATCAGCCCTACTCACCATTGTTTTCAAATAAGTTGAAACGTGCATGTTACATAATTTTATTAAACATGTTCAATCATTCAAATACATTATCCTTAATATTTCATTTGAATACAAACATACAACAAATAATGTCCACTGATGATGAAACTCAATAATCTGATTATTTCAAATCAAAAAATGAAAAAGATAGGAAATGTTTAATCCGTCTAAGATGTACAATGTAGCACTGAGTAGATCAATGGTGTCTGAAACTGTGAAAGATTAAAAACAAGGATGGAATTCAACATTGAAACATAATGAAAAAATAACAGAGCAGAAAGTAAATATGGAGCTGCTTAAAATGTTGTAAATACTGAAACAAGAGTTAACAATATAAAACAAACAAAACTGCAACAGATAACTGAAAAATCAAGTCATCGGACTGGAAAAATCAATTTAATGAGATGATGCAGATGCACAGAAATCCATATACCCATAAAGTTCCTGGTGAAATTAATATTGGTGTTACAGACCAAGTATGAAATCTGACTTTCTGTAGAATATCTGGACTTCTATAGAAGCTAAAGATCATAAAGAATGTAACAAAAATAAAGGACATACAGTTGTGCTCAGTACATTTAAATGTTAAAAGAATAATCTACAATTCTAATCAGTGGCAAAATGTACTAATGATTAATGAATTTATATTACTTTTACTTTGCCGTGATTGTCTCATAACATGAAAATGTAGCTGAATGTACCAATTCTATAACATTTTAAAAACAGTGTTTTAATTCTATTGAATAATCTAACTCATATGGCAACTCATTATCAAATGGATGAGTCTAATTCTTTAAATTGCATGAAATAAAGCTTCTACACAAGTAATGGAGGCAGCTAATGTATTATTTTTTCTTATTTATAAATAAAAGCATACTATACCATGATGAATATTTTGAAAAAGAAAGATGGCACTAATACAAAGCAGTTTTGCCCAAAGCCAAATGCACTGATATTGGAGTTTTATATTATAGTCGTTATAAAATAAAATGGGTCAAGGAATTTTTGTTTAAAGCTCATGATTTTGCAGAAATAGGCTCTAAAAATCTATTCCAAGAAATAATTTGTAATGTAGTTAAGAATGAAAGTGAACTTGGGACTTGATGAAGGGTGTCCGTTTGTTCAATTAATTCTAAAAACCAGAATCTGTAAAATTTACATGGGTAAATGGGTACATGGGTTTACAAAACTACACTACTTCTATGTGAAAGACCAGGCAATAACAGACTCTGATATATGAAAGAGAAGATTTCAGTAGAAAAATAATAGATATTTACTGTAAGGAATAGTGCTTACCATCACCCTATGAAGTTTATATGGTTGTAAAGTTACGATTCGTTTAAATACCTTTAATATTCTGTAGCAAGTAATAGAGAATTTTGAAAATGAAGAAGTTTTGGAGAAAATTCCTCATTATAAATCCCTAAATAAAAGTGAAGACAATGTAGAATCAAACAGTTCTGATCATGGAACACTATGCACTTCTTCTGCTATAATGAAGGATCTTCAATTTTTTTGTGTGTTCTAAGCTCGCCAGCAGGTCTCATCAGTGTTCATCTTGTGACCATTGTAACTGATATTATATTACATTTTATACTGTACTGCTGCTATTAAAATCTGTTGACAGATGATGAAACCATTGTTTTTTCTTTGTGCCACAATCTGAATATACAGAATATTTCTAAAATAGGCCACTTCTGGAATAGTTTTCTTATATTAAAATAAAAAGAAAGTTCCTAAACATGGGATTGGATATTCTTTGTTTTCTCGCTAGTCGCCATTTTGTATTTTTTACTAAATAATTTTTATCTCCAGAATGGTTTAAGTAATTATGCTGAAATTTGTCATGGTGCTTACTAAGACCTACTGTTAGAAAAATAAACAACCTTATTTAATATTTTTCAAAATGGCAGCAATTTAAAATTTTTAAATCCAAATAACACAAAAGCAAAAAATTTAATTAAAAAACCACAACAGTCAAAAAGCGTTCTTTTTTAATTTTAACCAAACTAGCTTACTTAGTTTTTTAATTGCTTAATAAAATAATAGTTACCAACGTTACTAATATATCATTATTTGCATAACAGGATGCTCAAACTAACGCACAACAAAACTTTGTGATTTTACAATCGTATGTTGTTAAAAATAAAAAACAAAGAGATGAAGTTTTATTAATAAGCTGATATTCTTCAAAAAATTATTTAGAGCTGTTGTTATTCTTTGCATTTGCATTGTTAAAAGCACTATTTGTTGGTTTTAATATTATTTAAAATGGTTCAATATTCTTATTGTAAATAGGCAGAAGTGATTTTATGTACGGACGAGTCAATGGTAGTGACCAGGAAGCAGTGTGGTTGTATTTGGAAACAGAGGACCAAGGAAGACAAAGGCAAACAAGAACAGTTGCTCCAGAGGAAAACATTTTAAATTGCATCGAAGAAGATCCACATGCAAGTTCTCTACAGCTAGGAGATACGCTACAAGTAGGACATTCAACAGTGTGGAGAGTGCTGGACAAGCAGTTGTATCCACACCGCATACAATGAATTCAAGCACTTACACATGCAGATTACCTAGCTAGAGTGAACTTTTGCCAGTGGTATCAACAGCAGAATGTCAATCCCATGTTCACTGCTTCAATGTTGTATACTGATGAAACTACCTTTATGAGAGATGACATTACAAACATACATAAATATCATGTGTGGACAGATGAAAATCCCCATGCCATATTTGAAGGAAATACCAGGAACAATTCATTATGAATGTGGAGAGCTTGTTGGGCCCTAACAATGAATGTTAATAATTATTGACAGTTCATAGAAAATGAACCCCCTCTACCTTTTGAAGATATGCCCTTGGAAAGAAAAAATAACTGCCATTTCGTGCATGATGGTGCACCAACACACTACACACTGCATGTAAGGCAGCTCTACTCACATTACATATGAACAGAATTGGACTGGAAGTGGCATGACCTGCTAGGTCGCCTGATTTGAATCCTGACTATTTTTCAGTATGGGGGCACTTGAAATCTTTGGTCAATTAATGATGTTGACTCTTCAACAAAGAAGTATGGAATCATGTAACGTCAGAAGGAATCAATCTGGGATTTTTTAACAAGTACACCGATCAATGCAAAGGTGTGTTAATCTTGTATTACCTCAAATGGAGATGATTTCCAGCACTGTTGTGATTTTTTTCATTCTGTTTATGCACATTTTAGGTGACTACTGTGAGGTTGTTGTTTCATGTATTTTTCAAAACATTTATTTAAAACAATAATAATTTATTTTTCAGAATATTTATTTTTCAAACAAGTCTTCATATTAATGATTATTACTGTACTTCCTGTTCAAATTATGTATTTATTTTAAGTAGAAAGTTTGGTTATTTTATGAAGCAAGTAAATAATAACTTAAATAAAATTTTCTACTTCCCTCAAAAAATTATCATGTTAAAAATTGACTTATTCATTCATTAATTATGAGTAATGTTGTTTTTATTATAATTATGTTCTTAAGTGTAAGGAATCTAAATTTGCTGTTATTTCTATAAATCAACAATACTGATAAATTTTAATACTTGAAAATATATATAGATTTCCCCTAACATTAACAGCATAATTAGAAATTTACTTATTTATTTAATAGCAAATGTTATTAAGGAGTTTTTTAAATTCCTACTTGTCATTAATGTTGAATTTTTTTACATATTTTTCTCTACAAAATGTACTTTATTAAAAATATTATTAGAAATAAATTTATTTATTTTATATCATTTTTCATTATTATTTAAATGATTTTTTTTAAATTTACAAGAGTTGGTGTTAAAAAAATAAAGTTAAGTTGGTGTTAAAAATAAAGTTAAAAAAACATACCAGCCCAGGTCTAATAGTTAACTCTTGGTTGCAAAATCAGTTGTGTTTAACAGCTGATTTTCAAAGCCAAAGGTTCTGAGGTTTGAATCCTAGTAAAAGCTAGTTGCTTTTTTATTGATTTGAACACTAGACAGTGGATACCAGTGTACTTTAATGATGGGGTTCAATTAACCAAACATCTCAAGAATGGTCAATTTGAGTCTGTACGAGACTATACACCTCATCTACATGTCATACGTATCATCCTCATCTTATTGAGGGGGGATGCTATTTTAACAGATCGCAATATACACATTAGCAAAATAAATAATAAAAGTAAAAGAAAAAAAAAAAAAAAAAAAAATACGTTTTGCTTCTTTTAATGTTTTGAATTAATCCATTTTACATTTACTTATTTAAATTATATCTAATCACATATTAGTTAATTAGTTATATAAGTTTATCTTTTATAAATGTATTTCTTATATCATTTTGATTGTTATGTACTTTATTGAATTAAATTCTTCATTCAATTCAGTTTTATTATCAATATAGTTTAGGGCCTTGTTAGTCATATTAAAGAAATTTTGTATGCTTTTGGTTGCAACACTTTGATGTAATTAAATTTTGTGATTGTTATTATTGGTCTCTAGTAAAAATCCAGTCTTAATTTATTTTTATCCTTTTTTATGTTGATAACTGAAATGTGAAATGTATTATTGTTTTATAAGTCTAAAGTGTGTTCAATCAATATTTTTATGAAAACTATTAAATATTTTTTCTTAATTATTTATTATAATGCTCTAAATTATGTAGATTTGTTACCTGTATATTAACAAAATGTCAACATATCTAACCTATAATTTTATTTTATGAGTATTTGATACTGGTAATTATTGTCTTCTATAAATTGTAAAAATATTTGACATATACTACTTAAAGGTGATCCATTGTTAAGCCTTCTTCTTATATATAATAGTTTCTATTAAATGTAAAGTACTTTTTAACTTCTGCAGAATAATTATGATATTATTACTTCATTAATAATTACTGATTTGTTCATATTATTTTACATTTACAGTATTTGTTATGGTACAACAATACAACACATTATTTGATATAAGTGGTATTCAGTATAAGTAATTTTAGTATATATACAAGGGTAAGTCAATTATTATCTGCAATTTAGTTATATTTTTGTTTATGTTGATAGTACTGTCATGTTGCGTAGATGACGCATGCATGGTTTAATTATTACGTCTGTGCAGGTTTGATGCTGCTAGGTTAGTTCCACTATCGCTGCCCGCCGTTAACCATGGCTGCTCTGCTTTCTGTTTGCAACAAAGAAGAGCAACATTCAGTGATCCATTTTTTGTGGTCGGAAGGTGTATCAGGGGCCGAAATTCATTGAAGACTTTCGGTACAGTAAGGGAACAGTGTGTTGCCACACAACAAAAACTACAAATGGACTGAAAAATTAAAAAATGGTCGCACAAGTATTACACATGACGAAGGAGCCGGACGACCGTTTACTGCCACAAATGAGAAAAACATTGAGCGTGCACATGACATGGTGTTCTTAGACGAGTAACTATAGATGAAGTGGCACATTGTCTGCGAATTAGCCATGATTCTGCCTATAAAATCATCCACAACAGACTTGGGTTTCATAAAGTCTGTACAAGATGGGTCCCAAAACAACTCACACAATTGCATAAACAAACTCGCTTGGACATCTGCCAAAAACATTTGGATTGCTATGGTAATGAACAGGACATCTTCTTAGGCAGAATCACCACTGGTGATGAAACATGGATCCATCATTACGAGCCGAAGAGTAAACGGCAGAGTATGGAATGGAAACATCCAAATTCGCCCTGCAGAAAAAGTTCAAGACCCAACCATTTGCAAGAAAACTGATGCTTACGGTTTTTTGGGACTCACAAGGCCCAGTACTGGAACATTATAAGGAAAGGGGCACGACAATAAACAGTGCGCATTACAGTGAGATGCTTACTGCCAAGCTGAAATCTGCAAATCAAAGCAAACACCGAGGACTGCTGTTGAAAGGTGTTCTGCTGTTGCACGACAATGCCCATCCACATACTGCTGAAACGCTCCAGAAACTCAACTTTGAAGTACTGGCTCATCCTCTGTATAGTCCTGATCTTGCCCCTTCTGACCACCACTTGTTTGGTCCACTCTAGGAGGCATTAAGAGGCCGTCGATTTACCTTGGATGAAACTGTGAAAGAAGCGGTGCATTCCTGGCTCGCAGCTCAACGGAAAACCTTCTTTTATGTGGGCATCGATGGACCATCGATGAGCTTGTGCAACGATGGACCAAGTGCATTGATATGCAAGGGGACTGATGTTGAAAAATGATGTACATGTAAGTTTCCTATTTGTATTGCAATAAAATTTATAACTACATTGCGGATAATAATTGACTTACCCTCGAATGAAACATCACAAGAAATAAGAATATCATTATGATTTATTTCTGTTGCATTTAATTTTTAACCAAATTCAATGCTATTTCAAATACTGAATGAGAATCTTCAGAATTAGAGAGAACTTCCAACATTTCATAAGAAGGTGCATTTACGTAATTTCCTAAAAATTAAAAAGACGTTTGTTTTCGTCATGAACTTTACATTCCCAGAGCCCATTTTTAAAATTATGTTCAGATGAAGCAAAGATTTCTGTGTAAGTGAAAAAATTAATTTTCATAAACAATTTTAAGTACAGTATTATAAAATGGTAACACTAAGTTGATTGCTAATCAGATCTCAACCTTTTTAATTATGAAGGGAAAGATATTAGGTGCAGTTTTGATATTTCCACACAGTTCAAAAAGCATCTTTTCAGATATTTCCTTTCAGCAATTAATATTATCATATACCAAAAACTCCACATGCTATCACAATCCATTCATGGAATATTTACCTGAGAACTATTTATAACTTGTTGGGTAGCATAATCACGGAATGATCCTCCAGGAGGAGTGGATGAGTAGGAAGCATATGAACTTGGTGATAATGGCGCTCCACTAGATCCAACATCTAAACAAATTATGAAAAGAAAATCATAAATACATTTTTACGGAAATAGTTCTCATCTGCAAGAAGACAAGCAGGGTAAGATAATGAAAAATGATTCTTCATATTTATTATAGAATTAAGTACAGTACTCTACAAGAGAACAAACTACTCCAATCAGAAGTAGTCCTTTTGTGCATTGACTGGCCATCTCTTTCCCTTATCACTCACTTTCTTTTTTGAATAGATACCATGGATATTTGGTTATCATTTTTGCTAAATATGGTACTATGATAACACTTTCTAACAGGTAGTGGGAAAATTATTTCTATAGTAAGATTTCTGGGGCTAGTAAAAAACCTAAATGGACTGTGTGGAAGTTTTATCCCTCGCAGAGAGACCAACTGGGGGAGGCTCACAAAAATCTAAACTAGTTGTTGAGGTGTCTACAGGTAAAGCTTGGCCTCCAATTCCCTTACTCTAATTTTCTTTTACCTGAAGGTGATTCACCCGATCAAATGAAAATATGCATTACGTAGTACAAACTCTACAAAGCTGGATAAGTTATTTTTCATTTGCAATGTCATCAACGAAAAAACACTACAGTTAATTTTTATTAGATGGTGTTAGCTAAGTTTCAAACTTCCATATCCCACAAGATTCAGAAGATGGGTCAAGTTTCTTCAAGAACCTTGAACCTGCCCTCAGATGGCTTTTTATTTCGGCAGAAAAGCAGTTTTTTCTACAGGCTGCAAATACTTACAGTTCATCAACATAAAATTACTGATCATGCTCACCTCACACTACATAAAGTTTGATTATAATTTAATGTAGTCTTCTTTGGTAAATTAGTGTGAGCTGCCGGGTTTGAACTTCCATGAACACGATTAACAGTTGTGAATGCTAACAAAGTAGGACAAGAGAAAAGATGTCCAAAAATGCCTAAAAGCAAAGATAAAACCTGTGTAAAAATCACCAACAACGTGTCTGCCAAGGTATTTGCGTTGGTGACATCCTGACAGAGGCCTAGTTGATAACTAACTGTATACACAATCAGTGTCAAAGGGTCAATAAGATGACCTCTGGAAAAGCCTATCAAGGCTAAAAACTGAGGGGATGGTGTAGTAACCGGAATCGCCACAAGACAGGTGTCTTTCCCCAAGGGAGTCAAGATATTCTCATTTCAATTAAAAGGAAACCCAAGCCTCCTTCATTAAAATTAAAAATTAGCTGTCATCAAAATCATACAAATAAATGTTAAATAATGATAGTGGCAGATGCATCCCTGCCCTGTACCTTGGTTTGTCACAATTTCTTTAGTTAAGCTGTCTACCACATCAATAACTATTCTAGTAATGACAACATAAATTTTGAAATAACAGGATAATCTTTAATTTATTAGGGTAACCCATATTTTTCTATTATGCACCATAATTTTGGTATGTTCAAGCAAGACTTATTATTTTACTGTATTTACACACAGCTGACATTAAACTAATTCCATGCTAGTTACTAAGTTTGTTACATTCACCTTTCTCAATGACAGAAACAACTTTTGACAGTTAATTAGTGGTTGGAAGTAACTATTTTAATGTTTAACTAATATATGTCTAAAATAACATAAGTAAGACTTTTGGTTGCCAATATCAAAAATTCAGTTAACATTTTGAAGGGTAAGTAAAAACATTTGGGGGAAAATTGAAAAAAGAAGTCATTAAAATAATACTGTTATACTACCAACAGAAATCAAATATAAATTTACTATAAAATACATAATGTGCAACCAAATATCTTTACATAATGACCTTGTTGTCCACAAGATGGTGGTGAAGAATTATCGGATAATAACGGTGGGGGCCGTAGTTCAAACTCTCTAACAATAGCTTGAACAACACGTCCAAGATCTGAATACACCGTAAACTAAAACAAGCAAAATACAAAAAATAATTCTTTGAATAGATTTATTTCACTACCCTACTTATAAAAAAAAAATCCTTATGAAAAGTCAAAATTTTGTTAATGATAATCACTATTTTACCTGTCAATATCATCAATACATGTTAATAAAAAGCCTAAACTTCCTCAAACAAGTAAAACTATGTCCAATCATGAACAAATAGGGCTATAGATGATTGTTGTAACTACAATCTCTCATGTTGAAAATATAGATCACTTTGTTTTGCTATTAAGAAATCTTAATAGTTTGTAGCAAATATTTAAAAAAATGTAATTATGAAAACACTACTTTAATTATGTAACCATCATGCTTCCAATTATAGCTATTTTTAATCTCTAATTCTGGCAAAGTAAAAAAAGGGGGTTATGTATTTCACCCGTACAGTGCATGTTCATGATTTTCTTGATACCTATCAATCTGAGGTTCATGATTTTACATCTGAGGTTTTTTAAAGTGATTAATTTTTATACTTGTAAACCAATGAGGGAAATATTACACTTGTAATTGTTACTAAGTAATAATTATTACTCAATAATACTATTAATTAATTTTATTAAATTATTATTGAGTGCCGGCCTCCGTGGTGCGAGTGGTAGCATCTCAGCATTTCATCCGGAGGTCCCGAGTTTGAATCCCAGTCAGGCATGGTATTTTCACACAAGCTACAAATTATTCATCTCATCTTCTGGAAAAAAAATTTAGTAAAATTTTTGTATTTGTTAATTAAGGAAAAACATTGAAAATGATCAATATTAAAACAAAATAAATTTGTTCAACAAGAATAAATCAGTAATATAAGATTAAGTGTTTTCATTCATTTAATTTGCAGTTTAACTATGGATGTGAATGCTATTAAATTTAAGTGAAATATTTACATATTTCACAACAATGCAAAATATTTTAAATTATTTTTCTTGAAAAAAATATTTTTGGTTTTTATAGCTGCAAGAAATATTTATTTTATAGATATTACACAAAACTAATTAAATGTTTACAAAGAAATTATCAGAAAATATTTTTATGTAAATTCAACTGAAAATCTATTAGGAAACACAAATTAATATTTAGATAATAAAAAGTAAATCATTACTAACTAGACATATGTTCATTATATTACTTTTAACTCTAGACTAATCTAATGTCACCACATTACTTATCAGCATGCATAAAAAAAGATTATTTTCAAAAATTAATAATTCAAAAAACTACAGTACAAAATTAAATCATAAAATGTAGAATAAACAGTAAACACAAAAAAAAACTTTTATTGAACATCATGATGGAATGTGGTATTGCTTTGAAATTATTACATTATTCACTTTTAAAATACTGAAATGTTTTCTTCTGTAAAACCTTTTGGAGGTAATTAGCAGCACCTTCTTCCATGAAATTAGCAATTTAAAAGGTTACAAAATCCCATAACTATGTAATCAAATAATATACTCATTTACAAGGCACGTGTAAACAATATTTACAACCTTAAAAAATATTGTAGTATTATGGGCTGGTTTTATTTAAAAGTAATATTCCAAAATTTTCACACATGGCATTCATGGTCACGTGAAAAATACACATGGTGCCATCTCATAGCAAAAACAAATGTTGCCATTGTTTAACTCAGTTAGTAAATGCTCAAAAGAAGATGTAGTATATTCAGTAAAAGATTCATTAATTAAAATTGTAAGGGGAATAACAATATTACCATAACTTCTTTTAAAATACTAGCAGGAACACCATCGATACTCACAAAATATTTACTCTTCATATTTAAAATAAAAGTTTTAACTTCCTGGGTATCAATAAGAAATAAAAATATTGATTCATCAACAAAACTATTCAAGGTGAATGGCTCTGTTTGAAACATTGGAAAAGAGATTATTAAATTCCTCTGCTTATCTGAAGAGAGGATGTGGTAACAGAAGTTGAGTGATTTTGTACTTTTGACAAAGTTATCTGACCTGTTTTATTCTCAAATCTGCTTTCACTTTTTATAAATGCCCACACGGTTTTAGATTTATAGTTTGAATTGGATTTGCCTGTAATTTTTAAGAAATTCTGAAAGCCATCAGCCAAATTATATTTAGACATTTCACAAAGATTTTTTTGGCATAGAAATAGATTTTACAATTTCTTCAGTAATCCATGCATCTTTTTTTTATGTTTACGCTGTTCCTTTTTATTAAAGAGCAAGTTAGAAAGAAAGCCTTTTGAAACTCTTTAAGAAAATTATTATAAATTTTTCATCCCAGCTAATTTTGTTATTTCTTTTCCAATTTGCTTCTGACAACAAGGTTCTCAAGTGTCTAACTGATTTTTTATTGATCACCCTTTTGAAATAATAAAAGTAATAATTTTCTCATTGCATGATTAATAAATGACTTATTGCAATGTGATAATTATGATTTGAAAGACTGTAATCTGCACAACAGGATCAAAAATTGTCTTTCGGTAAATTTGTAAAAATATTACCTACATAGGTGACCAAGTCATTGTAATTCTGGTTGGCTGGGAAATATTTAGACCTGCCAACTCATACTAAGTTAATAATTTTCATCACAGACTAGTATTATCTAGAAAGTAAACATTAAAATTGACACATAATACACTAAATTAATTAGAAATTTTAAGGTTTCCAATAATGTAAAAAGGTTTTAAAATAACCAGAAGGAGATCTACAAATTACCACAGATTTAGAGAAATGTATATGTTCTCATGTCTCTTCCAAATTAATAAACACAAATACAACACTCACTTATTTTTTTGTCAGCAGTCACTGACAAAAGTTATTTGTATAAACTGGAAAATGTAATGCTATAAGAAAAACTTATCTGTTATATTTGTATTTTGGTTTATAAATTATTAGAAGATGCTTAATAATAACCATTTTATTTATTTTTTATCAACTGTGATGAGCAACAAAAATAAAATCTTAATATAAAATTACTGAAATAACAAAATTAAGTAAATAAAAGAACTTTCTGTTACACTTTTAACTATATGTACATAAAGGGTGATAAAATACAGTAAACTTACATTTAGAAGACCAGGTGCTGATGTAATTTCACCAGATTCTGACACCCACTGATGTGATACTGGAGGTGCTATTTTTAATACTGGTTTTTCTAATGGAAATTCTGGACATAATTTAATTATTAAAGCAAATGGTTTACCACCAGATAAAAATTCAACTTTGTACTCTACATCTTCTTGTATTTCTGAAACACTAAAAAAGGGATAAAAATTATTTAATATGTATTTAATAAAATACATTTTTTTAAATAAATAAAATTTACAAAGAATATAGAAAACCTTATGCAAAATCTTTTCTTTTTCTGCAGATATTTCTTGACTTTTGCCATAATCTAAGAATTAGCAAACAAAATTACATTAAGAAGAATCGGAGTAATAAACATCACTACACATTTTTGTTTGTTAAAATCAATCTGACTTAAATCTAAGTGCACGACATATTTCTGTGCATTGTGTCTTTATATAAAAAACAAATATATAATAAAATTGATTCTTGGAAATTAATATGGTAAGTTTACCTTATCTAATTACTATGTTTTGTGGTTAATATTTCATATAAGATATATATGTCATATAATCATACATTTGTTACTTACAAACAACAATTCTGTTGTTAATAACAAGAGAAAAAAGGAGGAAAAAGCTTTGCTTATGTCACATGAATTTTAATTCTGTTGCTGCATCAGTATCTACCAGTAGAATAAGAAACCTTGCAAAACCAAATAAGATATCTCTGCCAGTATTAAAGAATGTTTTCATTTAATACCAAAATATTCCAACAAAAAATGAGCAAAATGTACAAACCTGTAATTTGAATCGAGTATTTTTCACTCACAAAAGAAAATTTATTGAATTTCTTACCAAAGTTCATCAGAATAAAAGTTATTTTTATACAATAAGCTATCAACTTACAAAAAAACTTGCAAAAAAATATTTTATTCTTTACTGGGTGAAATAAATTTTAAGTTAAAACCAACAACAGACTGCAACTGGATACTTACAAACAAAATTATTATCACTGATTGCAACTATAAGACTTGATCTCTGTTTCAGAAGTTCTAAATCAGTATGAAAATGTGATTATCCTTCAGTTTGATCCACGCAGAATTACTCTGATTCCATTCCACCATAATGATGAGTTTATGATAATCTGCATCTATGCTACATGAAGTCACTTCAGCAAGGTTTTCTTGACTAGCATATATCTCAAATCCTTAACATCAATCATTATCTGAATTTCAGAATTCTGTAAGCAATATGTTCTACTTTATGGAAGAAGATAATCATTACAGAACCATAGTTAAATCTGTACAATAATATTTGTTGCTCTAATCAATTTATAGAAAAGGCAATGTTTTTTACTTCCTTGTATGAAGTAAAGAAAGTATTGTAATTGTGAAAAATTTTGTTTTTCAGATTTCAATGGAAATATCCATTTTGATCATCCCTGAATCCATTTTGACTAGTTTCACTGTGATGTCTGTATGTATGTATGTACATATGTATCTCGCATAACTCAAAAACAATTAGCTGTAGAATGTTGAAATTTTGGATTTAGGACTGTTGTAACATTTAGTCATGCACCTCCCCTTTTGACTGCAATCAATTTTACCAAAAGTGTCCAAAAAAGCCCAAAATCCAAAAAAAACTTGGATTTTAGACTTTTTTTAACTGCAGTAACAAGCCCTCATTGAGAGCTTTTCAACGAAATATCATAAGTGGTGCCTATTTTCACTGGTTTCAGAGTTACAGCCAAAAGAAATTTTAATTAATGAAATATTTGGATCTTACAAGAGGAAGGCACATCAGTTGAAATCCAACTTCATATAATTTTTTTTTTTTTAATACAACTATTGATTTATTAATAATTATTAACCTCTGACTGTTAAAAAATGTTTAAATTAAATAATAACTCAATAATAACAAAAAAAATATGAAAAAAATCAGAAATTGTTAGTGAAATAAAATTTTATGTACTTTTCATTTTAACTGAAAATATTTACAGAGGTTAATAATTATTAATAAATCAATATATTTAAATTTAAAAAAAAGAAAAAAAGTATATAAAGTTGGATTTAAACTAATGTGTGCATAGTTATGGATCAAATACGTTCTCACTTACACCACATAACTATTTCAGTGACAAGAAATAAAATAAATATATAAACTAATATAAAATTCTGATATAGACACCACAAAAAATATGATGCAATGTGGTGTCCACCACAATGCAACTGTGTAACTGTCCACTTCATTAAAGAATTGGAGAATTGTATCTCACTTTCAAATGAAATAAGTTTAAATGAAGTGCAGCAAAAAATGTGTATATGCAATTTAATAGGCATACAAGGAAGTCATGCAGTGTCCACATCAGATTTTTTAACTAACTCAGCTGTTAAGATGGCATCGTGTAAGTCTAATCGTGGTTAAATTTTTTTTTAATAGGAAGTACTCTTATTTTGGAATAAACCAAAAATTTTTGCATATATTTTTTATATTTTCAGCTGCAGTGATATTAGTTGCCAATCAGAAATGTGCAGTTGGAACTTAAGACACAGTAATAATAAGTGCCTAACTGTCATCTTAGCATTTACAAATCATCAACAAATGATCTTTGCATTTAATTTTATGTAATTAATTAAACAAATGTGTCAACAAGCTTTCACACATCCAATAAAATGCACCTCTTTTTATCTTGATTTATGTCACTTGGTACTTGAAATGTGTTAATTTACACGTATAGCAAGTCTTAACTTCATGAGCCTTGTTCAGGGCCACAACTGAATTCAATTCATCTATACAAAAATCAGCAATAGTGACATCTACTGCTTTACTAAAAGTATTTTGATTCTGAGTGACTAATGGTTATACTGACTTTGTGGTTAAATAGGAGTTGGAATCATTCTATTATTGCCAGTAATATATACATCTTGTTGAGATGAATCTTCAAAAATATTAAATTGGTAATGTATATCTTTAGGGCTTCTAGTAGTATTTGTTGACAAATTTTTTCTACATTGGTATCATGTAATAAATGTGGATGAAAAATGTAAAAGTAGGCTGAAAAAAGAACAAACCTTTTTGAATTATAAGTCCTACCAATAAAGATTTTGTTTTAATGAAGTACCAGTTTCCACTTTCCAAGAGGTACCACAGAGTGTTGTTTAAGTTCTATCTTTTTTAAACACTGAACAACGAGAAATATCATAGTCGACTTCTAAAATTTTATATTTTTCCACATGACTTCACACAGATTAAAATTTACATTCCTCCATGAATCTGATATACTGTTGTTTTTAATCCTTGTTTTCTATTAAAGCAAATCTTCTTTGTCCTATTTCTCAAGTTGACTTAATTTTTGATAATTGACTTGATTGGTAATTGAATGCTCAACCTTCCTTTTTTCTGTTCTTTTCACTGTGTTAACAGAAAAACCTTTCACATGCTGCATTTTCAAAAGTTAATATTATGGTCAGACATCAAAATTCAATCCAGCTGTAGAATAGAATCTTTATATTCACTGTATTATTTTCTACTGATACAAGACAACATTGCAACAGCACGAGGATCAATGGCTGGGTGTTTCTAAGGATGACAATTCTGTTATTTATCCAGAGAAGAACCAGTACAAGGAAGTTTTCTGGAGAAAGGGATAATCATCTGTTCCCATGTAAAATAAAATATTTTTACAAATTTTATGAAAATCATATTTGTCTCGTAAACGATAAATTATAAAACTTATCCATTTCAATGACAATATCAACTTGTTTGGCTGACTGAAGAATAGAACCACTTAAAACATTTTTGGTGAAACTTATAACCATTTGATTATATTAACTCTTGAGCTAAGCAGCACGTAAGATCTGAATTTTAAAGTTGGAAAAATTTGATTGAATGTGGATATGCATAACTAAATCTGAAATTACACTAACATTGTTCATTTACTGAATTTCCAGAAAAATGGACAGGTCAAAGAGAATCAGTGAAATGGCCAGTAAAAATTCCAAATCTTACACCACTAACATTTTTCTTCTGGAGCTATTAAAAATAGTCCACTGTTTACAAAACCACTGCAGCAAATATTGAAGATTTGAAGGGCAGGCTAACTGATGTGTGGTCAGTCTTTAATCCTTGATATGCTTTCAAATAAGGAGAGCATTTCAAGATTGAATATATTATTCCCTTCAGGTTAGAGGATTCTATTTTGAGTATTTGTGCTTTTAATAATATTTACAATAAAAAATTAAGGCAAATTTTCAATTTTTTGTTTTAACAACATTAAGTTTATAAATTAATGAAAATTGTTTCATTAATTTCAAAAAATATAAAGTAGTTTTTATCTTTACTTGATTCATTTACTGTTGTCAAAATCTAGATATAAAAAATTAATAAATAAAAACCTTCAGTCAGCAGGCTTTTTAATGGTTAATATTTTGAAAATAGATAGAAATATCAATGTGAGGTTTTTGCCACAGATTTTTTTCACTAAATTTTACATAACAGTTGTCATTTGAATATAACGCTATTTAAAAAAAAAAAAGAAGGTGAATCCAACATTGCATCCAAAATGTTGGAAGAGGTTAAAAGGTAGTAGTATTTATATCCAAAATAGATACAGCATTGTTCAGGATTATTTTAACTTCTACAAAACATGGGGGGGGAACTTACTTTAAGCACACTCTGAATATATTAGATCAACTAATATATAATTAGGCATCATCACAAGAAAGGTATGTAATCCAATATGAGATAAGTCACTCTTGAATATGGCATAACCATTACCAAGTTATCAATCTTTCCATACCAGTCTTACTAAGGAAAGTCAGGAATGAACAATCCTTGTTCTTAACTGTGCCAAATATACTGTTGTATATCAGCATGCCAATCCCTTTCAAAATCACCGGAAACAGCCTTTCAAGTAACATGTTCACTCTGCTCACTGCAGAAACTGGCTGTACACTAAATATCATTACTAAAAAAGAAACCCGAACCGATTAGGGCCTCATATATTTAGGATGCTTTACATGCATCACAATAATAAAAAAAACTGGAATAGTATTGAACAAAAGGTCAATATTCCCTTCTACGGAAGGAATAATATACTATAAACACTGTTTTCACTCAGCAGGGAATTCAACTAATATATTATAGAACATTTGGATAAATTAGGATAATTCTAAAAATTTATATTGCCTGATTCAAATTAATGCATAACATGGATTTCATTAAAGTATGAAGAAATTTCTTAACTTTGCAGTGCCATCTGTAATAATCAGCATCAATCAACAATTTATTTGTATGATTTTATTTACATGATAATAATAACTTAAAAATAACTTCTATCATTAAATCACTGACTACATAAAACCAACTGTTAGTCCCATAACTAAAATAATAGTAATAATCACTGTGAATTGGTAAACTAGATAATTAGCTATTCATTTATAATTAGATTTATAATCAGCTAATAATTAGATATTCATTTTATATAGGGGCAAATAATGTTATAGTTTAGGTAAAAGGCAGTTATCTAATTTGACTATAGCAGAACAGACTAATCCTTAATCATACTTAACAAAAGTATAAAAAAAATATGTCTTTTAAAACAATTTCATAAGCAAACATAAATAAAAAAGTGGCGTTTGAATGCTTGAGTACAAACATAAGAACAATTTTTTTTAAAAATAACCATTTCAAGTTTCACAGAAGAAACAAGAAAACATTAAGGGCTTAAGATACATTCAATTCAAAATAGAACTTAAAATTAACTTTTAATTACCTTCAACAATATTCATTCAAGGAACCAAACCAACAAAATAAAAATAAAACACAAATCATAGTTTACAATGAATTTTACTAACAAAACACTTACTTTAAACTTAACATAATTAATTTAATCTAAACATAATTTTCTTTTTTCTACATCCAATTCCAACTGTCAAGAGATTCTGCCACACTTAGTGTTTTTAACAAACTAATGTTAAAGTTAAAATTATACCTACGATCAACTTAAGAAAAAATTATTTTCTTAAAACTACAATTGAAGAAATTTCTATGTACTTAAGAATACAAAATCAGGAATGAACAAACCTAACACAAACTTTACATTAAACAGCACATTTCACTTCGAATTAGTAAGATAATTCTACTTTCAAAATGTGTAAAAATCAACCACATAGCATACATTAAAATGGTTTAAAACCATTATTAGAGTTACAGTCAGATGACAATTTTATGAAGGTTAATATTAACTTATTAGTACTGATATGAAACCATTTTCACTCATAATCCCTAACTGTTATAAATAATTCTAACATAATAATAAAAAAATGTAGCCTCAAAGTTATGAAACTGAAGCATATTAACAATAATGAAAAAAGATCCAACTTGGTTATTTTTTTTTCAAGTCTCTTAAGACGCATAAAAATGCAAACAAGCCAGATTTAGAATTAAGTTCTTTCTGACTTGCGATTTTGTGGAAAAGCACTTTCTTTCTTCTAACCTGCACAATTTCGTTAAGTAAGTAGGTTTGCATTTTTTTTACAAAAGCAGATAAACTATTTCATTTTTCAATTATTTAATGCATTCCTACCTTTTGAAATACCTTAATAAGTCCTAAAAGTATCTTAATCGCCAAGTTTCATGTTATCTCATAACTAACCTATTCAAACGGACAATATTATCCTAGAAAAATCAGCATTCGCAACGATTAACAAACACTTCATTTCAATGAAAAATATTATAGCGCGATTGCAAAAGAAAAAATACAACATGCAGTAATGAAACTAATAAAACAACCTTACTTTGCGTTAAAAATCTTTAATGTGTCTATTTGCCTTTTTCTTATCACACTCTTATCGTCCGAATCACGATAAATATTCAGCATTTTGTTGTACAATCAATTCCAGGTGAATATTTTACTAACAAAACTAAATCTTCATTTTAAGTACACATTTTTCTAACACAAAAATTAACACACATTCAACGACCTAACCTACTACCACCGAGCGAATTACCTCGCTGACGGTAATATCACATGTGACTTGTAGGTGTTGGAGGTTAACAAATTATATGAAAGGAGCAGCTTTCTCCTCATGCAGTGTTCATCAACGGCTTCACTTGATTTCTAGAAGAATACAAAAAAATAAAATAAAATAGTTAATTATAGAAAAAAAAATTAATTATAGAAACTTATTTATACAATATGCTTTAATAGGATGTAATATACGTGATAGCAGTTAAAACGTAGCAACGCAACGCTACTTCGAATCAGTGACTACCGCCTTTTATCAATCCTTCTGTATAAATTACATTATCACTGGTTCGCAAACACAGAAATTTCTCAGGAATGCGTCTTAACTTAACTTTTTCTTTTCTGCTTATGTAAAATACCAAATATTATGTAACTTATACAACAATCTATTGCAGAACATACGAATATTACATCATATCTTTACAGTTTCATTCTGGCCTAACAGAGTTGTTCAAGCAAGTATCAAAAGAGTTGTAAATAATAAGAGCGCCAATTCCGAATTAGCATAACTTTAATTCTAAGGTCAATAACTCTAATTTTCATTCAAAATGACTTCATATACTAAGTCATAAAAGATTTATCATTTATACTGTCGTACAAGTTACTGCAGGTTATTGTTAAAAATATGTCAATTTATAGGTTTGTTATTTATAGGGGTTTATCATGATTTTTTTGTGATTTTATTTACCACCTTTCTAAGAAAGTAAAAAAATTAAGTGTTACCATAATCTTTAAATAAATAATTTTTATTATTAACAAAAATAATCAGTATAATGTGCAGTGTTATTAGATTGATATGAATAAAATATTTTTGGATTAGTATTTAGTTAATGTTATTCTTAAATAAATAACTTTCTTTCTTTTTCCTGTTTAGTCTCCGGTAACTACCGTTTAGATAATTCTTCAGAGGATGATATGTATGAGTGTAAATGAAGTGTAGTCTTGTACATTCTCAGTTCGACCATTCCTGAGATGTGTGGTTAATTGAAACCCAACCACCAAAGAACACCGGTATCCAAGATCTAGTATTCAAATCCGTGTAAAAATAACTGGCTTTACTAGGACTTGGTCGCTGGAACTCTCGACTTCCAAATCAGCTGATTTGGGAAGACGCGTTCACCACTATACCAACCTGGTGGGTTTAAATAAATAATTCATAATGTTTTATATTTACTTTTAATGATATGTACTACTTTCTACTATTATCTGTAATAAATTATTGTGCAATCAATTTTTAATGTGTATTATTGTAGGAATCAGTTAATTGCCTAGGAATTCAGCAAAGCTTTTTAATAATTTTAATTGATGACTCAACCAGTTTTGTTGAATGCAGATATTTTAATTTTACATCATAACAGCCCCTTCACTTGCCTTGTGGCCATCTTCAAAAGAAAAACACTCTATGTCATAGCTAACTTATCATATTACCCATCTCCAATAAAAACCCATCTTCAATTTTTAGCCAACCTTTTCAGTCATAAATTTGGTTAGATTTTTAATTTAAAAAAAAAATTATAATTTTAAACAATTTCCATCAATGGATGTCATGGACCAAAACATTTGATGTATTATTTATGGATACACTCAAATTATAAAATTCAGTACCAGTATTGCATTTTCAGTAAACATGTAAAAACACTAAGTTCTTGTATAACTTTATGCTTTAAATATTGTAAATTTGTGCTAGTGTGCACTTGCAAATTAAAATCAGCATGATAATATTTTAAATATTAAAAATGTAAGCAAAACTTTCCTATCAAGATAGATATTCCATATGACTGCCATGAATCAGATAAAAAAATTAGTTATTGTAGTAAATATACCTGTATGGATACTTTGTATAGGTTTTAATTCATTACTAAAAATAAACCTAAAGAATTTTTTGTGTGATATTCAGTTTAAAACAATGACAGCTTAGAATGTTACTGGCATAGACTAGTGGGTTACCTTCTTGCATTATTATTGTATAATACTGGAAACGGAGATTTTTTATCAAATTTCCCGATATCATTTATAGATTTTAAAAAGTGGTCAAAAGACTTAAAAATGATCTTACTAAAATAAATACGTTATATTTATAAATAGATAATAAATGTATGGTTTATCGTGAATACATAGTATAAAATATTCGTATGAAATATTAAAAGCGCTATCAGTTAATGCATAAAATGCTAATATTAAGGTAAAAATTATAGTACAACATAAAAGACAGTTGTTGCTATCATAATAAGCACTAAGACGTTTTATTTATTTGCCTGTTTGTGACGTGAGCAATTACTTTGAGCAGTAACTACATACGAGTCAATGTATCGAATTATCGTACTCGGGGAACTAATAAAACAACTGGTGCTGGGAATATTAAGGTAATAGCAAATGAAATATATTCTTCTAACTAAATGATCATAATTAATTAACGCCGTGAGTTTTTCTTACGTCCCATATTTGTGTGTTGGCGTTTTTGTATTACTAAAGATTATAAGGTTGGTATATTTGTTTATTCGGTTGGCATGACAACACTGTCATTGTAGTTGAGAATGTTTGTAATTGGCCTCGAATATGTTGGTGTTTGATGTTCTTTGCTGTCTGATGTTTTAGTATTTTTTGTTTCAAATTACGCGAAACTGTATTAAATTATTTTATTTTTTAGCTTTGCCTCCTTTGTACAGTTGACTGTTTTGTCTAATTTATAATATAGTAACGATGATGAGAGAAGGTGTTGGGTTAAAAGAAGAAACTGGTAAAGAAATTAACGAATCTGGTTCAAAATGTGACGTATCCGGGACATTAGAAATATTTAAAGAGTTTAACGAAGTTTATAGACAGCGTTTAAAGAAAACCGATGAAGCTTGCGGCGATGCTACTCAGGTATGTTTTAATAATTATATTCATGATTTATCGGTTTAACATTGACTACTGTTGTCCTTAACCTCGTAAAGCCTGGTGTTCCAGATTTGTTCTGAATAACTTGTCTTACGAAGCCCATTGTTGTTAATTAGCCGTTTTGTTTCTGTATCTATCACAAAATGTTCTACTGTTAATGTCATTATTATTTAAAAATAAATCTAAGTGCTGTTTACACACTAACAGCTGCATCTCCTTGTGATCAGTTTGATGTTTAATGTAATGAAATTTTACACTGTGCTGTGAAATTGTTCTTTGGTTGGAATGATTAAAGTAATTTCTAAAGTTAAACATTTTGGTTTCATTTGTCACACATTCATATCTGAAAATGTTTATTAGGTAAAAGAAATAAGTTAGTGAAAACTCATGGTTACGCTTTATCGATAAAAATTAATTTATGAAGTAATAATTTCTTCTAAAGTGTTAATTTTTACCTGTTTTTTGTGGTTTGACTTAAAATTTAATCCATTTTTAACATTTACTTTTGAATAAACTGCTTCACGAAGTTATGAAAGTTAATTGTTCCTTGTTGCTCTAAATAAAAGTAGCAAGACCTGTTAATATTATTGCATTTTTTCTTTACATTTTATAGAAAGATTATTTTAGTTTTTTATCATAAAGAAATAGTAGACTTTTATGTAAAAAGTTTGCAAATGTTACAGCAATTACTTTTTGTCTAGGAATGTTGAGTATTGATTAGAATATTAAAAAAATCCTTTTATTTTAGCTTTTTTTAGTTTTCATCATCCAAATTTTGTTTCTCATGTTTATTTCTTTAAATAGATTGTTTGTAGTAATTTATATTTGAAATTTAGCCCTTAAGCTTTTTTTATGCTAAATTTGTTATAAGCAACTTAAGCAGAATTGCACTTAAAGAGAATATATCACATTTCTTATAACTTAATGTAGAAATTAACTTTATTTATTTTTTAAATTATTGTTTCAGCAGATTAGTAGTTATTAGTTAGTTATTACATGTTGTCCATTTGTCATATTGTATCATTAGGGAAACACACCATTTTTATTTGGTACACCACTAGAAGTGGAATTAGTTAATTTTTCAGATTTGTTTTCAAAACTACGTTAATACAAATTTTCTTAATAACAAAATAATTTATGCTTGTCTGTATACATTTTACAGTGTATTTATTCATTTTATTATTAATTTAATTAATTTTTTTTTTTTCATTTTACAGTATTTTTTTGTAATTGCTAAAACTAATATTTTTAGAAAATTTGTAGAAATGCATAATATAGCTATAATATTTAAATGAAAAAAGAAATTTGGCCCAACAGATGTGGCAGGATTAAATAGAAGATTTCTTCCTTATTTATTAATACAAATAGTATATCTTGACTTCTCTTTTAAGAATTAACTTAAAAAACAATTTACAGTCAGGTTAGTAATTGCAATGTATTTGCTAATTCCCTTGCCATAATACATGGATATAATAAATATGGTACTATGATACTGGTCTACCTGCATTTTTCTTATTTAATTAAGCACATAGTATGATGCTTCCAAAATTATAGATAATTAATTTTTTTCAATTTATTGCAGAGTAAAATTTTTGTTTAAATATAAATAAATTTTTTTTTATTCTATTGACATTTTAGGGAAGAAAAAAACACATTTTTTAATTCTTAAAAAGTATAAGTGAATTTTAATTTTAATGAATGCTCATACTTACATGTAGATATTACTAATTAAATTAGTTCTAACACTTCTTGTAAACATTCATTGTAACTTCAAATAATTTGGGATTTACCTGTTTGTGACTTAATTATAATTTCTTTATTTTATCTGTTTATAAATTTCTGGTAGTTGCTGTAACTGATAGTTATAGCTGTTTACAACAGCTAAGTAAGATTTGTATCAGTTGATTGTAGTGACTGTAGTAGGAAACTAATATTTTCTAATTCATCTGCCCGTAAATTTTTTTTTTAATTATTGCTGTAGATTATAGAAAACTATCTTTTCTTTGTAACATTTTACATCTGTATTAATATTTATAATTGAATAAATTCAATTTTTTCTAAAGTACTTTTGAAGGAACATTGGCAATATTAGTGTACTTGCTGAACATAGATTAAAAAGGACCATTGCATTCAAAAAATTAATGTACTCTTGGTAGATTGGTAGCTGTTCACATTGTTCAATCAATCTCTCTGACAATGTGTGCAATATCTAAGTACAAGTTTTTAGATGAAGCAAGACTCAAGTTACATAGCACAAAACTGAAATGATTGATTAAATGGTATTTCTATTCTGTTAAAAAATATATTTCTAATTACAAATTAATTATTCCCTGTAACTTTTTAATTACGTGTAAAATGAACAATTAATAAAGTACTGATATGAGAAACTAATTAAATTGACTGTATAAATGATTTGATTCAGTATTGTAGCTAGTTGCATTATATGTGAAATCTTCTTGATACTCGCTGTTATGTATGTAGTAAGAAGTAAGTACTAGAAAATTCTACACATGGATATGTTTTGAAAGTGCCTTGTAATTGTAGCTAATACCTTTTTATTGTAAATCTTTTACATCCCTCTATTACATTTTTTAATTTTATTTTCCCCCTCTTCATTTTATCAGATAAAAATTTTATAAATTGAGGTGAAAAAGTAATTTTTCAAAAGTAAGGGTAAGTTTTACATTTAAGGCGTGAAAAATCTATTGTATCTGTTTTGTTTTCTATCTCCAATATATAATTGTTTATATTTGACCCATTATGCAGACACTAGTTTTTGGCAGCTAATATGCAGTGGGTACATTTGAAAATTGTGAAATAGATTTATTTAGAGAAAATTAGTTGTAATTAATTTATTGTTTTATAAAACTCTTTTGACTGTGAGAAAGTCTATGCATACTTTATAACATTATATAAACATATTTAAAAAAATTCACCGAAAGTCTAAGGATTTGTTTTTGTGATAATATTAAAACTGTATTTATGTGATTAGAAATTTTTTATGTGCTGTAAAAAATATGAGTTTAAAATGTTATTTTAGGAACATTCTTAATTGGTAAATATAGTTGTTTTAATCTATCAAACATCACAATTAGTAGATGAAAGTTGTTGTTAGAAATTGTTAAGAATTATTGTTCTTTTTACAAACTTTCCATTTCTATTTTTTAGAAAAATATTTTGGTTTATATGGGAGAACAGTAAATAAATATATTTATTGCTGAAGTCAGTTGTATTTTTGTATTTTTTAGATAATATTGGCAATTGGTATTTATGTTTGCTTTATTTAGGACTAGTACTTGAAATCTTCTAGGGATTAGGAAGAATGGCTTTACCCAATAGTCACTTCATACACAATATAAGCATAGTTGTGTAACCATATACAGAGAACTGAACTCTGGTAAAGTTTCTCCCATCCAGATTGTATAAAGGCCTCCTCAGTATAGATCTGAGAAGATTAAACATACACTCAGAACTGAAAGTAGGAAATAAGTGGTCAGGTGAAAGGGACTAGTGATAAGATACCTACTGTTAGAAAGAACTGCAGTGTGATAAGATTATGAAGAAATATGATGGTGGAGTCATGATTAACAAAGTAGTTTGCCATTATGGTTACACTTAGTGTAATTTCTATAATAATAACAAATATAGTTTACAAATTTTAAAGTTACGGGTGAGTTTATGCTATTTTGAAGAGCATAGAGAGTATGTTGAGAGAATTTCGCCCTGCAAAAAAAGTTCAAGACCCAAACATCCGCAAGAAAACTGGTGCTTACGGTTTTTTGGGAGTCATAAGGCCCAGTACTGGAACATTATATGAGGAAAGGGGCACGACAATAAACAGTGCGCGTTACAATGAGATGCTTACTGTCAAGCTGAAGCCTGCAATTCGAAGCAAACGCCAAAGACTGCTGTTGAAAGGTGTTGTGTTGTTGCACAACAATGCCCGTCCACATACCACTGCCCACACTGCTGAAATGCCCCAGAAACTCATCTTTGAAGTACTGGCTCATCCTCCATATAGTCCTGAAATTGCCGCTTCTGACTACCACTTGTTTGATCCACTCAAAGAAGCATTAAGGGGCGGTCGATTTACCTTGGATGAAACAGTGAAAGAGGCGGTGCATTCCTGGCTCGCAGCTCAAAACCGAAAACCTTTTTTTTGTGAGGGCATTAGGAAACTTGTGCAATGATGGACCAAGTGCGTTGAAATGCAAGGGGACAATGTTGAAAAATGATGTACATGTAAGTTTCCTATTTGTATTGGAATAAAATTTATAACTACATCGTGGATAATAATTGACTTACCCTCGTATTTTAAATAAAGCTTCTACTAGTTGTACTAAAATGTTTAAGATTACAGTAAGGAGTATCTGCCCTTTGGCTTGACATGTAACAGAGTACATGCCAAGCAGTTACTACAGTATATGTATGTTATGGTGATTTTCTAGATCCTCATGAAATTGACATAATTGTAAATCATTTTAATATTTAGCATGAAGGACATTCTACAAAGAACATCATCAGTTCTTTCAAAGGCAGGGAATTGGGAGTTTTTGGAAATGATGTTATAAAAAGTGTGGTTTTGGTTATAACAATAAAAATGCTATGAGGACTTTATTTAATTTCTCAATAACAAAACCGGAAAATTTTATATAATAGCCAAACCAATTAACTTTTGCAAAGATATTGGTTTTTTGCATTTATCAATGAGAAACTTGTTAATGAGCTTTCATTAATATTATTAGTCAAACTGTTTTTAATTGAGAAGTAAAGAGTCGTTTGTTAGGTTATAATGACTTAACAATAATTTGAAAGAATGTATATGTTTCAATCTCAAACAAATTCCCAAAATTTGGCTATTTTATTAATAGAAAATTACTTACTTCAAAACCATTTGATAAGCTTTATACAGAATGAGCAGTGATCACTGGAAACTAGTGCTCTTTATAGGGTTTCATGCATTAAAGTTTAAATTGAATTTTGAGAAGATATTTTTCTTGGTGAAAAGAGAAATAATATTCCCAACAGCAAAAACGGTTGAGCAGGTTATTTTAAGTAACAGTTAGACCTTATATAACAAGGCTGGCAAGAAAAGAGCAGCTTCAGTCTTCAGTTGAAAAAGTGCTCATCCTTTAGTATTTCATTAATTTAGAAGTAATTGTCAACTTTTATGGGTTTATTTCAGTAAAGGTAAGAGGATTAAATACTACATATTACCTATATCATACCATGAAACTCCTTCGTAGTCAGTTGTTTTCAGGAAACAGAGGTAGGTTGCACTATAATTGTTTGATACTTGTCAATATGAATCACCCAGAAAAGTGGTGCTGAATCTATTTTTTTTTATTACAGATCCCCTTTACATTTCTTTTATTGCTTATTAACTCCAAATTTAACTCTAAATTTAAAGCAGAATAAAATATTTATTTTAATTTGCCTTCAATTTTAATAAAATAAAATTAAGTAATTGTATAAATTCTTCACACTCCTCTTAACTTTTTATTATTGAATTAAGACTGAAAAGTAGTGTTAGCTATATATTAAAACTTGTTAGCTATTAAACAATATAACATAATTTTAATATATTTATTTGTCTCCAATAGTTAAAGTTAAAGACTCTTGAAGACTGGGTTGCCGATTTGACGGAACAGAATACAGTGCTTGTTGAAACTGTTGAGGCACTAGAGAAAGAAGCTTTGTATAGATTAGAACTTGGAATTAATGCTGAAAAATGTTCCAGGTTTGATGGGTTTAATGTAAGTATTAGTATCATGCTTTTTCTCAAAATTTATAATTTTAAATTAATGTGACTCATATTTAATTTAATTTTAATTGGGCCTTGGAATTAAACCCTGTTGTCACTGCAACCTAAGGTTACATGTTTTGTAGTATTACTTTTATGTAATCTCTGCTTAGGTAACCAAAACTGCTGTAACCAACAATTTGTGGGGTTCTGATGTAAACTTAATTTGTTCATATGAGGTCTATAAATAATGTAATGAGACTGGTTCAATAGACTAAAAAAATATTAATACCTAATGGATCAGCTGTTCACATAACCATATATTACTAGTAACTTTACAGTGTTGCCACTTTGGCTGCCAAAAAACTAGTCTCATTACCTTATTTACAGACCTCATATTTCTTTTTTCTTAGGCAAAGACACATATATATTTAAATTTTGCCAAAACCAAAGTCTTCCATGATCATTAGCAATAGCAATAGCAACTTTGTCCTGTAACTACGAATTACCATAAGCTAACATTAAACTGTTGTATAAAGCTTTTATGGTAAGTCTGTCTGTTAGAATAATTGAACACTAGAACTAAACCCTGTAAACATTCCCTAATGACAAATATTTGCAAAGTTGGGTGCTCTGTTTTAAAATTGGTCATATAATTGGACAACTTTTGAGATTAAAGAAGTAACACAGCCTTTCGATATTAATAAAAATGACTTGAACACATTTGTATTTTTCTCATCTGTGTCATTCAGTCTTCTGCATCAGTTCCCTCATTCAAGTCATACTGGTCTCAGTTTTGGTTAATGTCCATATCAATGTTTCCTTGGCCTTTAAGTAGCCTATAACTAACTATTGACTGTCAGAATCCGTTTTATCTTTTAAAGTATCTTGACTAGAGAGTCTTAACAGCAGTCCAGTGAAGATACCTTTGCTGTTGCTGTGGCTGTCTAGGGGGTAACCTTTTAAGTTTCCAGTGAATTCCTTCAGTAACCACCCAATCAAGTTCATTAGTCTACTTGTCTGTCCCCAAAGAATGAGATATATCCTTATGGAAGGTCAATTGAGGTTCATCCATTATGGTTTTGTGGAAGGGAGTACAGTTAGTTTGTCTCTGTGGGCAATCTTGTTTGCCCTACCCCTCTGCTGCAGTTGCTGGACAAGACTGATTCTTACTTGAAAAACCGTATGTGTGACAGGCCATGGATTCCTTCTGTTTCTCTTTGTGAAACCCTTTTCAACCTTTCTTTATGCCTAGTATTCTAATATGCTGGAAATACAGAAGGTGCTCGATCCTAGTGTAACAGATGCCTTTATTACTGGAGCATTAACTCTCTTGTGCAACATGCTTAGCTAAGAGAACCACCAAGGCACTTTCAGTTTTCTCTGCTGTTGCTTTGGAGAATAGGTCTGGGTGATCTTGATGGATTCTGGCACTATGTTCAAGGCAACATCTTCCTTTATACGAGGTCAGAACTACTTTCTGGAATAGCAAACAGATATTAGCAAACAGATAATATTTACCAAACAGATGTGATAGTTTATGAGGTCAAAGCTGCTAAATTGTGTATCTTTTGGTTGGATAAAATGCTTCAATTTAGCTAGTACATTGGCACTTCCATTCAACCATTGTTTTTTCTTGTTATGGAGCCTCTTTATAACAAGCCCAAGAGTAGTGTAGATTCATGACTCATTAGGACATCTTGGATAAATTTTTGTGCAGGTTTCAGATTGGAGTTCATAGCTGTTATCTAGCCTCAGGTCATATATTCCATTTATATGCTGCAGATTATTCCTTGCAAGAATGTGTAGTTCCTTATTGCTTGGTTTCCATGTGCAATTGTTTTTTAGTACCATAAGTACAGTTGGCACGAAGTGTACCTCATTGGGAAATCAATTATGGAATAGCCCATTTGCATAGGTGTCAAAATACAGTGTATCTGGGCTAAATAAAGGTATCCAAAGGGCCTATATTTAGAAAACCAGTTGTAGCCATAATCTCTTATACACAGGCTCAGTTGATAGAAAATATCTTCCAAGATTTGTTCTGTATACTCTCAAGGCGAGCAGAATATGCATGCACAGGCAAGCTGACTCACAATGCAATTGTAATCAGTAGTAGTCAGTCAAGATGTTGATCCTATAACAGAAGGTTTACTGCATGCTTTGGTTAGTGGAGTTTCAGTCAGTTACACATGTTCAATGGAATATGAGAGACTGGAAGTTTAGTTTCATAAACTGAAAATCATCCAACCAAGTTTCAGTTAGTTATGGGACTGTGGATCGTGTATGCGATTCATTTACTGAAATGTAAATGAATCATTTACAGTCCTGGAAAGTTAGTTAGGTGGACTAGATACAAACTGCAAATTACTTGTTCCACTGTTCACAACAGGTTCCGTATGCGAACATACAAGTTACAACTCCGTCAGATTAAACCAAATGATCGCTTCCTATGATATCAGTTTGCTGCAAAGGTAATGCACCATGTCAAAAATAATCCTAATTATCTTGTTATTAAGTGATGAGCCAACCTTTCATATGTGTAGGAAAGTTAACAACACAGTTGTCAAATTTGGGTTACTAAAAACTCCACTATACAGTAATCAAAAATGAAAGGAACACATGGAAAGTCAATGTATGGTTACTACTGCACAAAAATGGCATCATTGGTCCGCTTTTTTTCACAAAGCAGCCCACTGTGACGACAAATGTATCTTGACATGCTTGAAAACTTTGCTGTTCCTTAGATTTCTGCAGGTTTCAGTTTTTGACAAGATTGTGCTCTACCACACTTTCATTAAGATGTTATCATGTTCTTGAATAATACTTTCCTGTGATGTTGGATCGGACAAGGAGGTCCAACTACATGGATACCTAGATCTCTAGATATCACATCTTTGAATTTTTTTGCTTGGAGGATTTATTAAAAGGTTCTCTTAATGTAAGCTGTTACTTTTGGCTACCTTTAGCGCCTCTGACTCTATCTTTTGGCTCAGTATAAGGGTTAAATTTTAAGTCATAAAGTTAACATTTCAACATTTGCATTTTTTTACTAACATTTTTCATCTCTAATAAAATTAAAAGTAAAACATAAGGTTTCCTAATTTAATTTTTTTTTATAGGTTGTAGATGTATGTAAAGTATGCAAGAATAAAGTACATGTTAATGCTGATGGAGTTTGTGGAAAACCCAAGTGTCATGCTGCCTGTTTGTCAGTATCTGATAATAGAGGGATTTACCAAAGAAAAATCAATTCTCAGGTATCTGAATAAATGCCACGTTGATGATTGTCGAAGTAACTATTAATTTTTTATGATAGCAAATCATAATCCAGCATAGTGTTAAGTGGATTAATGTTGTAATTTTGTTTGGTATTATGTATTGAGTGGTTTATTTGTTTGGTATTAATGTGTTAAGTGGTTTAGGTACTTGCAGAGGACTGATCTTTGAATCCAATTTTTCTGAAAATACTGTTTGTGTATTATAATGGTAGGTTCAAATATCAGACTGTTAGCAAGTAGTTAACTTACCAGTCAGTATTTTTAATTTATGTGTCGTGGTTATCATCTTAACCATTTTGCCATTACTTTTTCTTTGTATACCAGTATTTTAAGCCAAACTTTATGAATTCTGGATATACTTGTAAATATGTTTAAATATTTGTGTTGAATTAATGTTATTAGTTCTATCAGAAATACTTGTAAACTGTAGGTCCTTTATCTATTCCTGGGAATATTTTTAGATTTTCATGTTGAGATTGCGCTATATTTTTCTAGATCTTCCAGTTAACTAGTCATACGCCAAAACTAGTTAGTACAGTTCATTTCTGTAGGAATCATAAAAAAATGTTTTCACAGAAAAAATGTTTTCTGATGTTATCAGAATATGCAGTTAATTCTTTTGACTGTATAATTTTAACTTTTTATTAGCCTTGTGATTTTTATTAACATGGTTAAATTTCATCATTAGGTAATAATTTATCATTAGTAAAACAATTTTTTTTTAACATTTGATCTAATTAGGAGAGATCTGCTTTGTGGGTTTTATTATATTAGTTCAATTCTGTAACACTTGAGTTATAATTGAAGTGTTCACTTCTATATTAAATGTTGATTAATTAAATATGTATTTAAAAAAAGAAGAAAAACATTAAATATTTTTGGTTGTATGTTCCTAATATCAGTGCTGAAATAAAGTTCTTCAGAATGGATTAAGCTAGTTAATTATTTTTAGCATATCTAAAACTTATGAAGTAAAGAGTTAAGTAAATTTAATGCTCTCATATTTCACATCTTTTATTTTTACAGCTGCTCAAGAACAACTACTGTTGGAAAGTGATAATTGTGCTTATTAGCTAGCTAATACTATGTGTTTCTTTGCCAACAAAATGACATCTGCCTTTTTATATTAAATTTCAGCAGTTTAGTTTTAATGGAAAGTGTTAGTAAGTCTGTGCTCAAAATTACAAAATAATTTAATGCCAGTTTTTATTTCCTCCTCTACGCAGACATTTGATATTGTTCAAATACCACTAAACCAGTGTGATATTTGGTAAATAAATATCATTAATCATATCTTCAGTCATATCATAAATATCCATTACATGATATAAAGTTAATGATTTTCAGAAAAAGACTACTAGTTAAAAAAAAGTTTTCTTTTCTCATGTTTGATATTTTTGGATACTGATAAGTTAGTATTTTTTGGTGAGTGAAGGAGATAATTTCTAAAAGAGATATCAGTTTAGTGGTATTTGAGCAACTCAACTGTGTTAGAGTGATATATTGACTAATTTTGTCACCTAGTGGAGGGGATAAAAATTGCACATCATTTTATAATCTGAGCATTGACTCTATTGTTTTCCATTTATAACTACTGTTTGAAGTCAGATTTGAAAAAAATAAGGTGTTATTTCACTTGCAGTGGTATGCTTACAGTTATTTCCTAACTCGTAACTAATTATTGAATTACTGTGGAGTGAAAAAACTAATATATTTATTTATTTTATATCTCAATCTGTTATTTATTATTCTGTATTTATTAAAATCGCTCAGTCTGTTCTGGAGGTATAAGTTTCAAAACATAATATGGTAGACAAAATGGAAAATATCTCTGAACCTGTCTTTGGAGAAACTTTTTTCTATATTCATGTTAGAACACACTACTGAAATATTGGATGACCTTTTTTTATACATAACCTTTATATTATAGTGAGATAATTTCTTTATAAGAAGAAGAATAAGTACAGTCTATATATTATTGATAAACACCAAAACTGACTATATGTATGAGTTTGATAAGAAATCAGAGTGCATTTATAGGATAGAACTGTTTTGCAGCTCGCTAAAAAAAAGAAGCTATTAATGTTTTATTATTTTTTTTGATAAAGAAATTTAAAATGCACTTAAAAATATTTTTTAAATTTTTAGAAAAGCTAATTGTTTCATCATAACATGTTTTGGCGAATGAGATATAAGTTTGTTAACAGTAAAACAATAAATTTATCTAGAAATATAATTTTGTGTAAATGCAATAATGTGTGTAAATGCAATTAATTATCAAGGTATTAACAAATTAAACATTAAAATTGCTGGCATTTTGAAATTTAATAATATAAAATCAACATATTTTCATGTTTGTAAATGTTAATAAATTTCTGAAGTTTGGGCATTGCCTATTTTGTGCACATGAGCAAGCACACATGTGCACATGGGAACACTCCCCCCACACACACACACACACAAACATACATACATATATACATATGCATACACACACACACTCATACACACCTATACACATACACATGTACACATAAACACACATTACATATACACATGCACTCTGTGTGTTTATACACATACATACACACACACATATATATATGTATATATACATATGCACACACACACACATGCACACATACATACATACATACATACACATATACATAGATACACACACATATGTACTATATACACACACACACACACACACACACACACACACACACACACACATACATACATACACAGAAAGAGAGAGGGGTGGACTTATAATATATTAAAAAGCAAAAAAGTCATGCAATACTTTTTTTGTGGAATATCTATTAAAATATTTCAAAATGATTCATGAACTTCCTAAAGTTAAACTAAACGTAATGAGATTAAAATTTTCTGTGCAGTATGAAGAAAAAAAATCATTAAAAATCTTCCTATATAATGATTTAGGCGGAATTATACTTGTTGGAAAAGCTTTACAATGAAATGTTAAACTAACTCTTACTAATTTTATGAGGTCTGTTCAGAAAGTAATCAAAATTTATTTTTTTAATCTTTGTTATAAATTTTACAGTACATTGGTCCTTGTACCCTTCAAAGTTGTTCCCCTTCCCTATTCACACCCTTTTCCCAGTGGTGTTTCCACTTTGTGAGGCAGTCCTGTATAGCTTCACTTGAAGTGGCCTTTAAGGTTTGTGATCAATTTTCTTTAATGTTATCAATAGTCTCAAAACGGTGTCCTTTCAGCACTGATTTTAATTCTGGAAATAAGAAAAAATTGACAGAGCTGAGTGTGGGGGGCACATTGTTGTGGTGAAGGAACCAAGAGTTGCCTCACCACAACTCTGGTCTCTTTTTGCAGATTTTTGATGTAACCGTTGTAAAATGCCTTGATAGTACGCACTGTTCACTGCTTCACCTTGAGACAAAATTCAAAATGTACAATTCCATTGAAATCGAGAAAAACAGAGAGTATCACTTCGACATTGGACCCGAGACTGATGTGCTTTCTCAGGGCATGGAAATCCTTTGCCAATCCATTGTGATGATTAAACTTTTGCCTCAATGTCATAGCCATAAACCCAGCTTTTGTCCTGTTATGATCATTTGCATGAATGTTTCATCATCATTGGCTTGTTCAAGAAGTTGCTGACAAACATCCACTCTTATGTTCTTTCTGCTGTTCTGTCATCAACCGAGGTATAAACTTTGCTGCAACTGTAGCATGATCAATTTTTCAGTCAGAATGCTAACCTGTTCTGCAAGTTCTTTGGACAATCAATTAGTGATTTTCAATGCACCAAATGGTTGATTTTCTGAACATGGGTGTTATCAGTTTGTCAATGACCCTAAAATCAAATGACACTAATAAGGAAAATTGTTTTATTTGAGATTAATTTACTTATATATGAGATTATTTTACTAATATTTTAATATTTGAGAAGGAGCCTTTTGTTATCATTTTGATCCGAGCAGTGGTAATGTGAAAGTGTTTTTCATCAAAAAAACAAAATGAAATTAATGGTGTTTGTTATATAGCCAGTTGCCCATTGTGGACAGAGTGATGTTATCTTTTTCCTGTTTAGCCTCCGGGAATCACCGTAAGGTATTTCTTCAGAGGATGAATCAGGATGATATGTATGAGTGTAAGTGAAGGGAAGTGAAGTGAAGTGAACTCTTGTACAGTCTCAGGTCGACTAATTCTGAGATGTGTGGTTAATTGAAACCCAACCACCAAAGAACATCGCTGTCAATGATCTATTATTTAAATCCATATAAAAGTAATTGCCTTTACTTGGATTTGAACATTGGAATTCGACTTGATTGAAGTCAGCCATTGAAGTCAGCTGATTTGTGAAGATGTATTCACCACTAGACCAACCCAGTGGGTTAGAGTGATGTTACTGTTAGGACTGAAGCCAACCTGACACCCTCCATATGACAGTTTTGGTTGCCATGCCACCCTCTCTGTATCTAAGTCCGTATGGGCTTTACTGGAGGTCATCTTCAGTACCTCAGCAATGACATCTTTTTTTCAAGTCTCAGCTATGATGCCACCTGCAAATGCCACAAGCTACATTCCCATCTGTTTACTACTAATGTAAATTCCAAACAAAATACACTTAGCCAAATCTCAAACAAGATTGAATGACTTTAAAGAACGAAGGAATTGAACTCTACCTTCCCGAAAAGTAAAAATGAGTTTGACACACAATGAATCATAAAAATGAAACACAAAAACACTAATAATACATAACAATAACAATAAATAATGCAACATAACATAATCCAGAAAAAAGTAACAAAATAACAATAAAACTCAACATAAACACAAAGAATTGGTATTTAGCAGAAAGCCACTATAGGTTATTAAGTGCCCCAGAAATGTACAGGAAAATTTTCAGGACATATATCTCTGACTGGACATTACCCACACTCAGCACACAAAATATGATGTCCTCAGTATCCTTTCCAGGACAAAACCCATACTGATTATACATTAGTAAACCGCACGAGGTCTACCTCTCGTTTATACAAAGGTACAGAATCTTTTCAAAGACCTTACAATAAGCAGCAGAAATGTCAAGGGTCTATATGATGAATTAATCCTTGTCGCCACCTTTAAATAATAATTTCACAATCCTCTTCTTCCAATACACTGGGAAGCATCATCCTCCAAACAAGAATTTATTAAAAACCTGTGTGATAATTCTCACACTTACCCCTCTGAGCAAACAAGGAGCTCCGCTGTTATCACATCAAAGCCAGGAGTGTTACCTCTACCTAGATTACAGACAGCTTGATGCACCTTGGCTTCAGTAGGAGACTACACCCTTGTGAAACTCAGCAGCTTCACACCTCACTTGCTGATGGTATTCCAACCCTGTAGGGGAAAGACACCCACCTTGTGATGTTACCGGTCGCCACACCACCCCCTCTGTTCCAAGCTCTGAGGGGGCTTTACCGGAGGTCATCTTATGACCCTCTAACTGATTACATCTGTGAGATGTAATCAGTTAGTGATGACTGATTACATCTGTGAGTCATCAGCCAGGCCTTGATTGGGATGCCACTGATGTAAATGCCTCAGCAGACATTTGCATCAGTAAAATACAAATCAAATTTTGCATTCATGTAGGCCTCAAACAAACATCTTCACATCCAACCTAACATGATTTCCTGAAACTGACTGGCTGAAACCGCAGAAGCACAAACCCCGTGCCTAATAAAGATTTGACAACATCGTTCGTTACTGTGACTGCCTCAAAGAATGAATGAGTTTAAAGTTAAATCAGTGCTACACTCATACCAATCAAAATTATGTTTTACGCCACATAGAAATTCAGACCTACACCCAATTAAGTCAACCAATTTAGGTCACCTAACAAGGGGAATGCAACCTCATTCCGGTCCGCGGTGTGGGTGCAGGGAAACAAACCTCGCACCCCAACCCAGTCCCATCATGGTATCTTGCATGACATTACCAAGTCATATTCAAGACCGCCACCGGCGGAGGGAAGCCACATCCCCAGTTGCATGGGTGCCATATCCCAGCAGCACAGCCACCCCCACCTACAGGAGCCCTAAATCGAATCACAAACAATACCAAAATAACCATGGCATGATGACAATGCACCTACCTCCAACTAATCCAATGCCTAAGCCGGAACCCTAGCCACCCGGAATCCTACCACGATTGAGTATCTCAATTAAACTCCCTCTGCAGACCTACACACTGCAAGGCAGTGAAGAATACCAGCCACTACAGACCACTCCTTGCGGATCATCCAGTTGTTACAGAGATCCAGAAAGGAATGTATTCTCTCAAGTTCCTTACAGCTCGTGAACGTTTGACCTTGTATCAGGGACAGACATAGAGGACATGGTCCATTGTATTATCAGTTTTACAATCCGGATATTGACTTGAATCCACCAAATGAAACCTAGCCAAACTCGCCTGAAAGGAACCATGCCCGAAGAGAAATTGTGTGATATACCAAATGGGGGAGACCCATCAAATCACACCTAAATTAGACACTATAGGAAATATATACCATGCATGTAGCGACCTGCAGAGGAATCGTCCCACCTGACCTACTAAGACGCAAGTCCCTGGTCTTTAATCACCTGCTTTTGTTCAGATGTCAATAGGTTATTTACCTTGAAATGTAGTGTTCCTTATGCTCATTAGCCAAGATATCTTTTGGTCTGACTCCAGCTATAACACAGACTGCCTCCCGCAAAACTATTCTGTAACCGCCTATAACAGCCAGCAAGAGGAGTTACTGGGCCCATAGCAAAATGTCCATGCAATACCTAAAAGCTATGCGGTTAGCCCAGACAGGTGCAGCACACAGAATAATAGCTTCACTGACACCTTTGTAAAGGATATGCATTGTACTGTAATTCAACCCCCAATTGGGATGAATGAATCTACGGATTCTATAAAAAGCATCAGTGGCCTTTTTTGTTACATACTGTAGATGTTCGTTTAGGATAACACCCAGATGTTTTTGAGTCGTAATGTTCTGAATGGAGAGACCAGCCATCCGAACCCAGATTCGTTGGAAAGCAGCCAATCGGCCTTTAAGCGACATCATTGTGGTTTTCTCTGGGCTGAAAATGTATCTTATGTTGAAGACTTCACAGTCTGAGTGTCTCACAAGCACGAGCAGCTCGGAACGGAACTCTTAATCGTCACGCGAATCTCCTTCAATCAGTAGCAGTGCATTGTCAGCGTAAGCGATGACATGACAACCACATGGAAACCTTAAAACGCAACATCGAATTGAATTCTATGATCCAAAGAAGGAGACTCAAAACACTGTCCTGAGGGCATCCTTTATTTAGTTAAGGTCTTATGAATCTCCGAGCCGCCATCACGCAGGGAAACTGTCCGGTGGCGAAATAACTTGAGAGCACTTCTAGTTCATTTCAGTGGCCAGTCTTAATTGAACATTAATAGGCAAATATAGGACCTTCTCAAAACCTTGCTAATCATGGAAGAGTGTTAGTGGATGGTAAGAAGAACTAACAGTAGGATCTTTGCCACCACCTTCGAACAACAACACCAAGTCGCCACGCTTCCAACACACCAGAAAGTGGCCAGCGAAGAGCAACCTATTATATATTATAGTTAGAGGAGGTATATTCTCGGACTAGGAGCTCCACTGTGATATAATCATATGGCCTTGTACTGTGCCATAATACAGATCACCTGGCCCTCTTCCACTTCAGTAATCTCAGAAGATTGTAAGTCGGTTTCGAAAATCGTGACTTCCCACCTGACACGCTGGTGGTATGAAACCTCACCCACCATAGTGTCATCCAGGAGCAAATCATTCAGCAAAATATTAAGGACACTGTCCTTATCAATTACCACACCTTTGTGGGTTGATAAAGCTGACAAGAAGACATCTTTCCTGCGCTTATGTCCAAGGGCTCTAGACACAACGCCCCAAGGGTGTCTATTCCCTTTCTCCTGAATGAAGGAGCACCAGGAATTATGCTTGGAGGACCTAATGCGATGAAAGTACCTAGCCCTTGCTCTGCGGTAATCTGCAGTTAGGTATCTGAAGATAGGAAGACTCAGTAGTCAGCAATATTTGTGTTTGTGCCCAGGAAATGGGAAATCACTTTATTCCTTACTTTCTCTAGTAAGTTTGGCATGTAACCTTTTTATTGTTGGAAATGACCATACTATTCTTATGAGTGTCTTGTGTAATATTTAAGAAATACTAATCTGTCATTCAGATTCCTTTTATGACATGAAAATATCAGGTATCATCAACCATTAGGTAGATCTGTATTTAGATACATGGGTATCAATTCTAATTGTATATTGACAAATTCAAAGCATCTGTTTTGTGCTTTCTTAGAAATCCTCAGAAATGCATTAACCAATATAGTTAGGAAATTATATCTGATAGTTAGTGTATTAGGTATATGGATTGTATTCTAATAAATTTATTTGAAAAAATGATGAAGTAGTTATCATAAAGGGAGTTTGTTTGGGAAAATTTTACTCATGTCTATTTTTTACCTTTGCAAAAATAAATTTTTGACCTAACAATGGATAATAATAATACCATTTAAAAATATAACGCCACAAAATTTAAGTAATCTACCTAATAATTGTAGATTTATAAAACTAAAAATTTGTTACTGTTGCAGTCTATTTTTATTAAATCTTTTTTTTAGTGAAGTATCCTGTTTCAGGGTATGGGGAGTAGTTATTTTATTCAACTCTAATTGAGTTAATTGGGATAGGGGACTTTTTGTTATTCTTAATTTTTAATGTTAAAAATTTTTAATGTTTGAATTGTTATTAATTTAAGATTTTTTGTTATTAATTCTTTTTTGATCAAATAGATCCAAAACATTTTAGGTTCTTTTTTTTTGTCTTATTTACCTTCCTGTAAGCAGAGGACAAATCCATTGAGTGACTGTTAGTATGTTTATTTCAGTGCCTGAAACTCCGGAATGGCTGCAACAGTTTAAAAAAAAAAAAATCTTAACAATTTTTCTTATTTGTGTGATTGATGCTGGGTATACATTGATGTGAAGGAAAGAAAATAATGTAAAGTAGATGCTTTTTCTCTAGAAAATAAAATGAAAAAATTGAAACTTAATGGTGTATGAGAAAGAGTTTGATTGATTGACCAAATGAACAATTTATTACTAGCCAGTTAAGATTGATGATCTCTATAGTAATAATAATAAAAACAATGTTTACATATACAAATCTCCAACTTTCAGAAAGTCATTTTAAATAAACACTGTTATATTTAAATTAACTGTACTGACATGGAAACCACAAAATAAAACATGACTATAAAAAAAGTTAGTAATAAACGATGAACAAAAATAAAAAAATGAAGAAAAAATATTAAAAATAAAATTATTAATTCATTGTTTCATAAAAAAGTTCCAAATATTTTCTTTTAAAACAATTTTCAGGTCCTTCACCACTCTTAATGGTCTTTGATATCAGGTTTATTAATTATGCAGAATATATATATATATATATATATATATAAAATGGGTATTCAATATTTTGGAATTTGTAATAAATACTAAAAAGCTATTTATTGTTTCCGCGTTTACTTCTTTTATCCTTTTTAAATGGTTATTTTGTTTCTTCCTTAAGTTAAACTAGAACATAAGAATAGTAGTTACAGTACTTTCTTTGCTTTTTACTTTTAATTATTTCATCAGCTTATAGCATGTGTCGCATGGCAGGCTACTGTTAGATTATAAAAGAAACAAATTCGTGCTTTTTGGAGAAGATGCTGATGATGTTACACTCCTATATCTGTAAATGCTTCTACATTGCAGTCAGTGAATTAGTTTCTTCCTAAGTAGAAGCGGAAAAATGCACAGGAATTGGAACATCACCATATTGACTCGTTTTGTAAATTGAGGGTAGTGACCAGTCGAGCAGTTGCTTTCTCAGTGCTCAGTGGGATTGTAGCTCAGCCTGTAGGTTTTTACAGTAGATTTTTTTTTCATTTAAGATTGCAAGAATGGCTCAACTAATAATGATTATGGTGTGATGTTTATTGGGTTAAGGCAAACAGGACTTTATATCCCTCTATGAAATCTAAGGTATAAAAACTTGGTTTTGTAATTGGTATTTGAATAATTCATTGAGAACTACATTTAAAGCTGTGTGTTAGAACTATGTTTAGGTTTTAATTATGTGTAAAAATTCAGTTTCAGTTAAATTTGAAATATAAGAATGAATGTATCTTACGGGGCGTATGAATTATGAAACATATATCTGAAATTATCTCTTGTCTTAATGGTGAAATACTTTGTTTATTTTTCCATCCTTATTCCAGTCTGTTTAAATATTAACAGTTTTAAGAAAAATAAAAGAAAGAAGAGTTTTAATTAATTAAAGAAAGAAATAGAGAAAGTGTAGGGAAGTAATCTTTCATTTTCTTTTTTTATTTACTTATTGTAAAGACACTTGTATAGGGCCAAAATTTGTGAAATTCACTGTGACAGCAGATTAAGTGAGAAGCGATCTCATTTTAAAATTAGGTAAAATAAGTTAAGCTTAAAAAGATTGAATGCTGGACAATGTAAAGATAAAATATACATACATTTAAAGTATTGTAGTAATTATATTAATTAGTAGTACTAGTATTATTATTTTTTATAAGTACTGGTATTGTCTGATTTAATTTTTTTTTAATGTTATATGTTTTTCATGTACAAGTTTACTTTTTAAATTATTTTATGAAATTTTGGTTTCATTCATGGTTTTCAGTGAGTGTTTTCGAGACATTAATTGTATAAAAATCCATTCATTTTATCATACTCAGAGAATTATTCTTTCATCCTTTTTTTTTTTTTTTACCAATGGTGAAATTTTGTTACTGTATTTTAATGAAGATGACTGTACTTAAGTTAATTGAAGAAATATTTCATGGGATATTTACTAATTTGTTATGGATTATCAGGTTAGAAAAATGTATGCATTAATTTATTAGTTAAAAAAATGTATTTGTTAAATGTAGATATGTGTATTTGATATTTACTATCAGTACTGTCTGTATTATCTGCTCATGAGTAGTTGTGCATGAGACTGTATGGATGCACGCAAATTGTTTGTTTTGATGAGTGTGTGTAAATCATCTGTTAAATTCATGAACATCAGTTATAGAGTTAATTTAATTTTAAATTTTGTTAGTATTCTTGTTTTCTTATTTGTGTTTATTCATGTTTTTTTATATATTGTAATTGAACTTCTGATAGTTGCATATTACACTGAAATGAATAGAAACAAAAGATTATATATTATTTGCTTAAATTAAAAATTTTTTAGTGTTTATTTTATAATTATGTTTAATTTTAGTTACAGGAAACTGAGGAAAAATTGCGCAGAGCAGAATTGGAAACTGAGAAATTGAAGAAGAATTTGAGTGAAAATGAATCAAAACTTGAAAAAATTAATAAAGAAATTGTTGCCAGTGAAAAAGTAATTTTTTTAAAATTACATTTCTTATTTTTTATTAGATTGTAACTTATGAATGGAACTGTTTTTTTATTTTTTTAATAGAGTGAATTCTAATACGTTATAGTATATCAGTGTATATGGTCTGGAAAGTTTAAATCGAATATACATTTATTCAATTTACATTGGTTTGTAAAAATGTATAAATGAAGAGGGGGTGTAGTTAATGGTATATCAAATATAAATTGACAGTGGTGTAGCTTCCATACCACATTTACTCAGTTATGAGCTAAACATTTTATTTAGTGAATAATTTCAAAGCTGTGAGAAATTCTGACTAACACTGTAGTTTTATTTGTTTTATTCATAATATGTTGTCTTACAATTATTATTGTAAATATTTACTAAATATCCTTTATTTGCTTGTTAATCATTTGTTGTAATTAGTTTGAGTTCGGTAAAAATTTTCTAAGATAATTATGTTGCTCAGCATCAGAAATGGGCTCTACTAATTTTTATGTTTGATTGATTTGTTAAAACACAATTTGGATAGCTAGATTTAAGAAAAGAGAACAAAATTATTAAGTTAAGAAATTATTGTTTTATAATTGTTTTTCTAATAATTATGTGTTGAGCAGACTTTTTAATTCAGAACTATTGTTGCAGAAAACTTGCCTTTTCCTTCTGACTGAATGTTGTTGAATTCCAATGCTGGTTTAATCATTTTATTTTTATTGTATTTTATACCAAAATATATTATTTTTCTAATATGTGTAACTTTTTCAGGAGGTTTAAGATTGTTAAAAGTATACAATTTTTTTTCCTTGCTTGCTTATGTAATTAACTACACATAGTTACTTTACATATATATACAAGGTGTCTGGATTAAAGGTCTCCAAAAATAACAGCTTATTTTAAGAGAACCAGTTAATATAATTGAATAATTTTTTTTAATAAACACAGCAATTCACCAAGTTTAGTTAGTCAGATTCAATGTGTGTACCTTTTCTAGCTTGGCAGATGTCTAAACGATAATCTAATTCTTGCCAGTTATTTAAGAGCATCTGCAGCATTATTAGACTAACAGCTTCAACAATTCTGTTTTACAAATCTTGAACTTTTCTGTGGTACACACAAATTTTAATAAATCTCAGAGCAAAAAAGTCAAAAGGAGTGGTATCTGGAGATCTAGGTGGGCCATGCATTTGAACCTCCTTGTTTGATCCAACATCCAGTTAAAGAGTTGTTCAAGAACATGTTAACATCTCAATGAAAGTGTGGTGGAGCATCATATTATTGGAAAAAGAAGCCTGCAGGATTCTTTTTTTTGAGAACAGTAAAGTTCTCAAGCATGTTGAGGCACATGTGTCCTGTTACAGTGGGCTCCATGAAAAATGAAATGGACTGATGACGCCATTTTTGTGCAGTTCTAACCAGACATTGACTTTCTGTATGTCCCTATCATTTTAGATTATTGTATGGGGGTTTTCAGCACCCCAAATTTGACAGTTGTGTCTGTTAACTTTCCTGCACATTTGAAAGGTTGCCTCATCACTAAATAATAAAGTATCAAAATAATTAGAATTGTTTTTGACATGGTATATTACCTCTGCAGCAAACTGATATTATAGGTGACAATCATCTGGTTTAATGTGCGGTTGGAGCCATTAATGAACAACGTCATGAACAGAGGAATGGGGAATTTGCAGTTAGTAACTAGCCTTCAAAATTATTATTTTACTACTTTATGCCAGTTCATAATCATAATTATAAATTGTTATTGAATAAATTCCTAGGAAAATTAGGGTAATTAATTTATCTTCACGGTTGCTATATTTGTTTTTGGTAATGTAATTACAGAAAAAAAGCAAAAGAAAATCAACAAATCCTAGGAAGGGGTTTACTTTAGAAGTAAAACATTACATTTTAAAAGTTACATGATTAACTATGAAAGTAATTGAACTAGCTTCAGCATAGATTATTACATTCAACTATAGGTTACAAAAAACCAAGGACAAGAATTTGAAAGCACTGAATAGTCCTACATGGATGCTGTCAAAGAAAATGAGATCTTGTGAAAAACTATTCAAATTATAAAAAAATTATAACAAGTTAGATTAAGTACCAAAACAATCAGCTTTATCTCTTAATGAATCAATATTATCTGCAACAGCATTGTTGGTGTTTTAGACATCAGCAAATATTAGTTTTAACAGATTTATAAGTAGAATTGAATTACGCAACATAAGAAGTTAGGTGAATCTGAAAGTATGAATTTCAATCCTTGATATTATCTTAACATGTTTAGTTTAAATAATAAAGGAGGAAAGCAAATGATTGACTGCAGTAAAGTATTTAACGACAGGCCTCTTCTGGAAATTTATACAGATGTATCAAGAAGTTCTCCAGGACTTTCATAACCTAATCTACCCGTTAAAATAATAGAAAAAATTCATATATACACATGTCCTAAAATGCTTCGTTTACGAGTTACGGCTAGTTAAAGATTTTGCTCAGATTTCAGCTACCCTGGTGAAATAAGATCACACTGAAATTTTTAGGACATTAATTTAGGAGCAAAATTAGTGCTTTCTTATGGTTCTTGACCAGATAAATTGAATAAAATAGAATTGAGAACAGTACCTGCAGTAGATTTTGAGAAATCTGGGGTGAAAACCAATAAATTGGGGGTAAAACACCCCTTTTGTATGTGTTTGATGTAAAATAATTTTGTTAAATTGGTAATAAACACATAAAACTATTAAAAAAAATGTGTACAGAATTTAATTCTGAACAAAATGGTGTAAGAGATACATTGAATAAAACAAAGAAAAGTTAAAAAAATCAAATTTTATTTAGAAACTGTACATTACTACTACATTTGTCAGAAAATTACTTATTTAATGTAAACAAAAACCAAATTATTTTCTTGATGATGTGAAAAATTTGTAAAAACAAAATTTACTCTACCTTCATATCCCTTATTTATAGAGACTCCATGCTTTAGAAAATTTTTATTCCGACATTCTCTCATCAATCAAATCTTCATGCAATCGCTGAGTTGAACCATTGCAATACACAAGTGAGTTTCTGCTGGATCTCTAGCCATGTGGGAATTCTGGGTAATGAATGTGCAGATTTTGCTGCTAAAAACTGATGTATTCAAAAGTCTTTTACTACTCGTGTTACTACATCTGACTTTAATTATATAAAACACAGTCTTCAAGCAAAGTGGTAAGGTGACTGGATGGCTACAGTAGATAACAAACTTTGACATATTAAAGGAACTATGCTGCCATGGGACCCCTACAGAAAACTTTGCCAAGAGAACTACTGATTGTGGAGAGGACATACAAGAGCTATATGCATAAGATGCGACTGCTGTTTAACTGTGCGCTACATCCTTGTAGATTGCATATGTTATGCAGCCTTATATTGCAAATTTAAACTATCAATTTACATTCATCGTATCCTAGGCAATGATACGAAAGGGTTAGGTCAGGTGTTGTTATTCCTATGGAGTACAAATATGTTCATAAAACATAATATTTATAAAGTTCTTGTATTTGTGTTGAGCAAAAGTGTTTATATTTTATTTTAATCATTACAGTTTAAAGTTTAGAAATGTAATTTTTGTTATCTGTGAAAGGGTCCTTTACAATCCTCATGGACTTTGTTGTCAAATCTTTTATATCCTTTTGTATATCTGTTTTTCTTTTTAAATAAATTTATCTTATTGTTATGATTCAGAGTGTGATATTAGTTGTACGTTTTTAGTGATATTTTATCTGTGTTATTAGTTATAATTTCAGTATTTTTAATATTTTAATTTTTTTTCTTTGTTTTAAATATTTTTTTTTAATTTATTTGTTCCGGGCGACAATGTGAAAGTGTTTTTTGGCATCAAGAAAAAAAATTCAAAGTTCGCAATAATTTAATAACAGCTAATCAACAATGCGCAATACTGTATTAGTATTTAAATCATTCTGTAATGTACATTAAGTATATCCGTACTGTAAACTGTGTTGTCGTTAGTGAAGGTTTTCTGTGAATTTTAGTTTCAATATGCTTGTCATACTTATTTACAACAGAGGAATAATGTGATATGGTATTCATTTTCGATGTGTAATGGTAATGCTACAGCTGCTACAGTAGAATGTGAAATACATTTTTAGAATCGCAAGATTCAAGGTCCCAAAACAATTAATGCAACTTTTCTCAATCTTAAGGAAAATTTCACTTTCTACTGTTTGTACCAGCTATGAGCGATCTGTTCAACAGGAATGTTGAAATTATTGTCATCAATAACTTAAGGTATCAGCACACATCTTTCTAAGCAGACCAAGAGTTTCATATTCAATAGTTTAGAGGACAATTAAACAAAACAAGTGTTATCCTTATGATAAAAAGCCTATTCATCATCTACACCCAGGGGACTGTTTGCTTCACTTGACATTCTGCAGCTGGTGGAATACAAATCAACAACTCTACGATTATGTTTTTTTCAGACAAGGCAAATGTCACTTGGGATGGCGTCAACAACTTGAGCATTAAGCATACACGGACAGAAGTAAATCTTCAGAAACAATGGAAGGCAATTTTCAACACAGGTTTAGCGTCAGTGTTTGGTGGGACCTTCACAATCAGCTGTTTGGACTGTTCATATTACTGGCTGCTTAAATGCTGAGAGGTCTACTTGCACTTTCTTCAAGAAGAATTGCTACAGCTGCTTGAAGATGTTCCTCTAGTGTTGAGGTATAAAGTATATTCCCAGCACAGTGGCCTTCCCACAGAAGATTTAAGGGCTACCCCTGCCGGTCATGGAGGTCTACAAACCTGGCCACCAAGATCGTTTGATCTAACATCTTTAGATTTTTGCATCTGGGGATGGATGAAGAATTTGTATACAAAGTCAAAATACATTCTCTTGAGAAATTACTTGTTTGTATTATGAATGCAGCTGTTATGAAAAAGAGCAATAAAACCATAACAGAAGCATGCCCAGAATATGTTGAAAATGGCAGACTCGTTTTTGAACATTTATAATCTGGTGTGTGTGTAATATACTTTGGTCTTCAAATTTTTCTAACTTTTCTTTGTTATATTCACCTTATCTTACATCATTTTGCTCAGAATTAAATTTGTTACAATTTTTTTAGAGTTTTATCTATTATCCATTTAACAAAGTTATTGTACATCAAACATAAATAACAGGATTCTTTACTCTAATTTATTGGTTTTAACTTCAGATTTCTCAAAAACTAACTGCAGATACAGTTCTGGGATCTATTTTATTTGATTTTTCAAGTCAAAAACTATAAGAAATTGTCAAATAATATCCTAAAAATATCAGTATGCCCTCATTTCACCAGTGTAGTTGAAATCCAACCAAAATCTTACACTAGCTGTAACTTAACAAACTAAGCATTGTAGAACTTTATATGAATTTTTCCATTATTCTCACAATTAGAGTAGATTATGAAGGTTCTGGGAGAACTATACTTTAATTTAAAAAAAAACAAATATACCAGATACACTTAAAATAATAGGTAAGAACACTCACCTATCTGTAGCATTTTTGGAGTGTTACTATGTCATAAACAAACAAATTTTATTAATTACACAGTTATAAATTAAAATGTATAATATTAAAATATTGTTAAAATTTAAAAAGAAATCATTAATGTGAATAAACTAGTTATAACTTTCTAATTTCTTATATCTACCATGGCAAGATAATGAATAGTATGAAGGCTGCTTGGAAAGTAACTTTTGATTTGTTTTTTAAAAAAACACCAATTGATAAAAAAAACATATTATATACATCTATAGGTACATTGTAAAACTACTTTTTTACATAATTACTGTCCAAATTAAGGCTTTTGTCTTAGCTGTAAATAAGTTTTTGGATACCCTTGTCATAAAACACCATTTGGGTGACTGTAAAGGTTTATTGGCCATAAAGGCGTGATCTTGGTTGATTTTTTGGAAAGAGGCAAGTCAATTAATGCTGTAACTTACTGTGAGACATTAAAGGAACTGAGAAGGGCCATACAAAACAAACAACTTGGCATGCTTAGTTTAGGCGTAGCTTTTCTTTATGACAATGATCGTTCGCATGCTGCAGTACGGCACTCAACACCAAATCGACAGTTTTAAATGGAGTTGTTTAACTGTCTTCTATGCAGCCTTTATTTGGCTCACCTTTTCTTGAAAATGAAGAAATGGTTAGCGATGCAGCATTTTGAAAATGATGAGTTGAAAAATGGTACACTATATAGTATATTGTAACGTATATTATATAAACATTGTATATTTATATATTTTGGCATGTGAATGTTTTGCTGTACTCAAAAACTTTACAGACATGAGATGTGTTCAGAAAATAATCAAACTCTATTTTTCTAATCTTTATTATTAATTTTACAGATTATTGGTCCTTGTTCCCTTCAAAGTACTTTCCTCCCTTACTCACACACTTTTCCCAGCGATGTGTCCACTTCACAAGCAGTCCTGTACAGCTTCACTTGAAGTGGCCTTTAAGGTCCGTGACGAATTAGCTTTAATATCATTAATAGTCTCAAAAAATTTTTCTTTCATCACTGATTCTAATTTTCAAAAATAAGAAAAAGTCACTAGGACCAGGTCTGGTGAATAGGGTGGCTGAAGGAGGAAAGTCATCTAATTTTTGGCACAAAACTGATGAGTTAACAAAGCTGAGTGTGCAAGAGCATTGTTGTGGTGAAGGAACCATGAGTTGTCTTGCCACATCTCTCACAAGACCAGTCTCTTTTTGTGGATTTTTCATGTAACCGTTGTAAAACGCTTTGATAGTACACACTCACTGTTCACTGTTTCACCTTGAGGGAAGAATTCAAAATGCACAGTTCCATTAAAATCGAGAAAAACACAGAGCATCGCTTTGATATTGGGTTGAGACTGACGTGCTTTCTCAGGGTGTGGAAATCCCTTGCCAATCTATTTTAACGATTAAATGTTTGTCTCAACGTTGTAGCCGTAAACCCGGCTTTCATCTCCCTTTATTATTCTTTGCATGAATGTGTTATCGTCTTGTTCAAGAAGTTGCTGACAAATAACCACTTTATATTCCTTTTGCTGTTCAGTCATCAAACGAGGAACAAACTTTGCTGCAATGCAATGGATGTTCAGTTTTTCAGTCAGAATGTCATGGCATGATCCAATTGAGATGCTAACCTCTTTTGCAAGTACTCTGACAGTCAATCGGCAATTTGAATGCACCAGATCATTGATTTTCTGAATGCGGGGTGTCATCATCAGTAACAGTCAAATACCTTCCTGGTTGAGGGTCATCTTCAATTGACTGAGGACTACTTTTAAATCCATTTGTAACATTACTTGTAAAACCATTTGTAACAATGGATGTGACCCTGAGCATCATCTCTGTAAGCTTGTTTCAAAGTTTAACCATTTCTGTAACACTTTACCCCAGTTTCACACAAATGTTTACGTTGAATTGTTGCTCCTGAAAATCACACATTACAAAAATTGCTACCAAGACTTAGCACGTTGGACTCAAATAACAATAACACAGAAACTAAATGATATATCAACAGTCTGAGAACATGTGGTTATAGATGAGGTTATGTGGAATAGAATGCTGCCAACCGCATGTCACTAAATATCTGCGTTGGTGCATAAAAATGTTTGAACAGACCTGTATGACAAGTACCTTATTTAGTTGTTCATGCGATCATTTATTCTGGTAATTGATATAGTTTCAAATATTTATAATTTCTGGTATTTACTAGCATTTATTTACGGGTATTTTATTTATGTTCGTACTATTTAAACATTTATCTGATTAGAAAATTGTGGATTTATCTAATGAAAGCTTGGATAGTTAGTAATAGTTATTATCTTGATTATATTATTTGTTGGTTATGGATAAACAAAAGAATTACTAAAGAAAAATCAAGATGAAACATGTTTGTTAATAAAGTTTGTTAACAATTTTGTTAATAAAAAATATGTGGTCTTGTCATCAAAATTAATTTATCAAAGTGTGTATCTGTTGTTGCACCTGAAGTTTTAATAATAGGCCTCTTTAATGATTTGTTACAGTTTGTTATTTTTTAAAGCCAACCTTAAGTCTCTTTAAAAAAATTCTTAGTATTTTGTCATTTAGAACTGTTATATTGATGATAAATTATTTTTTTTAGTGAAAACAGATGTTATGCTCAAGGCTACCAGATGTTGACTATGTGAGATTAACCTAGTTACCTGTGCAAATGTTTTAATTCTTTAAAAGAATAATTTTTTCTTATGTGACTTAGGTGCATTAACAATGATAACTTTAGAATATTTATTTCTATTTTATATTTTTTTAAACTATTTATACTTCATAAAATTGTGTTATTGAATTTTAATCACACTTTCATTTGGAATTCTATTTACTAATTCTAATTTAAAAAAAAAAAAATTAAGCTTACTGGATCATATAGACATCATTATAAAAAATATAATTTGATAAGCTATTTTTTGATAATGAAAATTGTGAGTAAACAACTAGGCTCATTTAGTGACGTTAATCAAAAGTCTAATCAAAACTTATGTGACAGTTTTGATTAAACTCTCAAACCATTAAACTGTAATTTTAAAGCTTCTGATGTCTGGATGATGATAAAGAATGAATATAAAAAGTTTCATTAATAGTGAAATAAAAAAACTTCAAATCTCCCAACTGTTGGTATCATTTATTGACTGAATGTATGAGCGTTTCATGAATTAATAACTTAAACAATTTAGAGAAATTTATTTTACATGTGTGCAACTAATTATGTAAAACAAGCTTCTGATCATTACTAATTATAATAGAGTTAATTTAGTTATTAAGATGTCTCTGATGTTTAAGTAATTCTGTAGTCATTACTAATTAATTATTAGTAATTATTGATAATACTTATACCTCTTATTCATATTATTATTATCCATATAATGTCCTACACATCCCTGAAAGCAGTAGGATATTTATTTTGTTACTTCAGACTACATTCAAAAATTATTTACTATTTTCTTGAAAATTGCATTCAGAATTTTTATTTGTAAAATAAATTTTGATTAATTTAGTTATGTTTATGAATTTGGTGGAAAACATACCTGGTGGAAAACAAAATTAATTACTCTGTTATTTCTCTCTCCACTGGACACTGTACATTGTTGCAAGCCTGAATCAAATTAAAGAATAGAATTGGATTGTGTTATTAGTTATACATTACATTCTCTTTTTAGTTATTCTATTGTAGTCTCTGATCAGTATTGCAGTAACTTATGCTGTTATGTAATTTAACCTATATAACCCTTGTAAACTTGTTTTCAGTAGATTAAAATTCAGCCATATTAACTTTTACTTTTAATTCAGTTTATTGACACAAAAACTAATTATCTTGTTTTGAGCCTGAGTCTTGTATCTCAGAATTTGCTGGTCAGCAAATGATAATGCTAACCACTTTTTCAGTAGTGTTTTGGAACAGATGATTTGAACCAACCTATTTCTGGTCTTGATTTTTAGTCTCTTTTATTTTATATACAAAAGCTGTTTGACAAGATGTGAACCTGAAGAGGTTCACATCCTGAAGAGGTTCAGTCCTAAAAGTTCAAATTGATGATTAAGTACATATTCTATGATCGGATCTTAGATTTTATTTCTATGGTAATTTTTCTATTAGCTTCCTGTATGCATCTATTTGTTAAATAAATGTTTTATAAGGTCTTCCTCTGTTGGTTGTGTTTAATTGTCCTGTGCAAGGGATGTTTGGGAGGTTTTTGGCTGGATAAAAGAATACACAAGATTTTTCAGAGATTTTTGTAAAATAATCCAAATTCAAAAGTTTGGTTAACTTAGCCACCATATGATTTGATGCATTTAGACAATGACTTTCAGATCTTTTATTACCCTCAGTATAATTTGTCTAACTTTACAAATAAGCTGTGACCATCATGTGAAGTGAATCTTCATATAGCGAGCCATTTCTTCAGGTTTGGGAAGAGAAGATAATTGTTGGGAACCAACTGTGGTGCATGTGGAAACACTTTGAAGCATACCGCACCACCCCTTCCATTCCTAGTCTTAATGGGGTTTATCAGAGGTCACCTTTTAGACCCTCTAAATCTGATTACATATTAGTCATCAGTCTGGCCTCTGTCATCAGTCTGACCGCTGATGCAAATGCCTTGGTAGACATTTTCATTAAGGTTTTAAGTCAACTTTTGTATCACCTTCGCTGTAGGCTTCGTCTAAACATTTTTGCTCATCTATTCTAATTTGTAATTTTCAAATGTTTCACAGAAGCAGTGATCCTGAGCCTCATTTATTAAATAAACTTCAAAGCTGGACTGCAGTAACAAGTATAAATTAATTTGAGTTTACTGTAGGCATAAGATTCTATTCTCATACCTCTTAAAATGACAATTGTAACAACAATTTGTCTTATAAATACCCCAGATACATTTCTTAATTTATTAAAGACTGTTAAGATCAATTTTGCTACTTACTAACTTACTCCGATCTGGTTCGCTTTCAGGAGTGAGGTCTCAAAGAATCATAGAAAACTGTAGCCATGACTTTTCCTGCAGATGGTCAAATTTCTTTCAGAAATGTCAGTCAAATGTGTTTTTGATTGACTGTTAACAAATGTGGGACCCATCAAGAGGAAAGCTTTTTCTTATCCAAAAAATCCTGTAAAACTTAGTGGATGCAGTTTGTAGAGCTGTCTGTAATATCAGCAAACTTACCTTCATTCTACTGTCACAATATAGCATTGTGGATTTTTGTGACAATTTTGTCGGTTGTAGTGATTTTTGGTTGTCTCAAACATTCATCATCATCATCAAGGATTTACGACCACATTTAAATTCAAAGCCCACTTTTTTTTTAGTATGAAAAACAAAGGGGAAGAATCCTTTAAAGTGGAATCTTTTTTTTTAGTTTTTTAGGGTTAAACCTTTTAAAACTGAGTACTTTATAACATTTTGAATGTCAGTTTTTTCATTTTTCAGAAAATGTAAAGAATTGTTTGCTTTACTCAATCAGCACAAACAAGCAACTAAACTCAGAAATCTGAAACTTTGCAGCACACCATTTAAAGAATCATTCTTAACAAACAGCATTGTCATTTGGTCATAGTTGTGCCATCTCTATGTCAGGCTAGGCTGAGAACTTTCTGAACAACCCTGGAAACATAAAAATACAACTTTCTTTGCAAAAGAGTAGGCCTAGTTTTACCTGACGCATCTGAACCATTAGTTTGGCCTTTCAATAGACTAAAACAACAGTTTCTGGACAGTCCTATTGATCGGCAAAGTTCCAGAGTCTGCATGAAAGACTAGAAGGTACCAGTATCTTACTTTGGGTGGAATCAAGATAGGAGCTGACAGTTCTTATAGTATCTATCCAAGAAAGAAGGGGAATGATGAATGAGGAAAAAAGAAGTCAACAAAAGGGTTGCCTCTGATCGAAGTGCAGTTGGGTAGTTTACTTTTTGCCCAGATCACATTATTAATCTTACTGATAAATTTTCTCTCTTTTTTACTTTTCTACATAATTATTCTTTTCTTCTACCTTCTTAAATACAGAGTCCATCTGCATGTCCATCTCACTCCCCAGATTTGACCCTGCTAAATTTTTTCTTGTGGGGTTTCATTAAAGATCAGGTTTGTGTATCACCTTTGTCTGTTGATCGACTTCAGGTAGGACGTATGTTGCAATAAAAATGGAAGGCATATTGAACCAAAATGAATGTTGGGTGAGAAGCTTGGATGTGTTTTTCTAAGAAATGAGACCTCAACCAAATCTGTAAGTTATCTCAATAAATTTTTATATGCTTTTAAAGTTACAAAGTTCTTTTTGAATCAGCTAGTATAGACACTGTCAGCAGATTATTTCTAAAATATTTTTTGCCATTTCTAGCATCACATCTTTTAAGTGGCTAATCTTTATATATATCTTTCTCTAGTTCATGTTGTGCTTCCATTTATTGCTACACTTTATAAGTTTTCGCATAAATTTTCCTTGATACACCTTATTATCTCTACACATTTTCAATTCAGGGTAGGTGGTATATGTACTGTAGTTATCCTACAGGTTGGTATAATTTTATTTAAATCATCTTATATACTGTTATAGTTTAAAGCTTTTAATGAAGTTTCTTGTGTAATTTTTTAACTCAAATGCTATATATGGTTGATTTTGTTGTAGAGTGCTAAAGAAATGCGTGCAGCACTGACAGCTGAGGTGGCTGATAAACATGACCAGGTGCTTGCCCTTAGGCGTGATGTTCAGCATCTTGAAGAGAAGCTTCGTCAGGCTGATATGCAGACACATTTTAAGGATGATATTATTAAAGAGTTGCGCAAGGAAATCAAAATAGCTAATAGTAAGGTAAAAGAATAAGTAATTGTTTGGAATAATGAGTACTTGTTTGAATTTATCTTTCTGTAATGATTTTTATTATATTCTACTATCATTTCTTTTAACATAGTATGCTAAATATATTTTACCTACGTATTACCACTGTTTGTGTAATACCTATTTATATGATTACTTACCTATTATTATTTAAGATATATTTTCCTTTGCTTTATTAAGTTGTAAATACCTTTATCTTGTTCTTACTTTTCATATTATTAATGCTTCTAGTATGTAGCTTTTTTTCTGTAATTGCTTAATTACTAATATTGTATGTGCAGATGTCCAGTATAATTAATTTGAAATTTTTTCTTTTTTAATCTACCACTTCTTGTAGAACTGTTTTTTATTTATGTTTCTTATTTCAAAGATAAGGTTTTTTTATGTAAAAAAAATGCTCACTTCATTGTTCATCACAGAAATACCTATAGGGTCAGTCCATTTGAGTGTCCCAAAAAAACATAAGCTGGTTGCTTGACCAATTAAAAAAAAATTGAAACTTACCCACTTTTTTCCTACTTGTCTCAGGACCTTAAAACTTTTTAATTTTCTATTTAAACTGCCTGTGTTGGTGATTTTTGTTAACGGTGTGCACACCTATTTTTGTGTTTGTAAGGCTTAACAGAAAAAATCATAACTGAAAAACTATTGATCGTGGATGGATGAAACAAAAAGAAATTTATGAATATTTTCCCAAGGTAAAAGATTGGTCCAGTGGTTTATTTAGCTATCTGATGTAATATCATGGTATTACATCAATTTCATGAAGAAATGTGAAATTTCATTTTTGATCATTTTTTTCAAGAGGCAGGGATGGCATGCACAATTTGAATTATTTTTTTTTATGTATAGGTATACGTTACAGTTTTACCATAAATAATATTAATGGCGATATACTTATCCCTAAATTTTTATGAATTTTTGAAAACAAATTTCTTTTTAAAAATTCATATTCCAGCTTCAAATAACTGGAAATTTCAAATTTGTGCAACTTGCAGTGTTTTTGTTGATATTTATGACAAATATGTTTCTTGTGTATTGTACTAATAAAAAAGTTATAACCTTTCAAAAATCATGAAAAACCTGTTAAAAGCAATACAATTTTGACTCGCTAAATAAGCGCTCCGAGGGGGTTTCTTGTCTTATTTGCACTTCACATTTTTTATATTTAGCCCTATGTTGTGAAGTTGATGTTATCAATATTTATAAAATAGTTTTTTTTAAATTATTAGTGGTAGGCCATAATGTAAATAACTTAACCAATACCAGTAAACCTGATACAATTAATTTTTGTAAACACTATCAAAGAAAAAATAAATTGTAGCAAAATTTTAACTATTCTTCAATGAATTAGCCTGTTATTGTAGCAATGAAAGTTTATTATTTAGTGTGGTTAACCAATGTGCTTAATTTTTTCAATTTTGATGGAGCTGATACACCCAAAATGCTATAAGCAGCATTCAGTTGTTCAATATTGCTATGTGGGGGAATGCTCTTGGTCTTTGCATTCATATAGTTCTTTGTTCTGCTGAGAAAAAATACTTTTGAAACGGTTAACACAGAGACTTTCCAGGAACTAAATTTAAATTTGGAAAAATGAGTTTTTTAAGTGCTTGCTATAATTTTATTTGTTTTAAGTTTTTCTTAACTGTTTTTTTTATGAGTTCTCAAAGGGTCACAACAAAACTGTCCATTCAGGTGACTGAATTTTGACAAAACATTTTTTCATTATATTTATAAACATTAGTGACTTCTGAATTAACACGAAAAAAATAAGTTGTTGGTTTTCATCACTAAATTCACAAATTTTAATGAGTTCTTTTGGCACTGTACCATACACTGTTATGACACTCTTCATTCACATAAATTTCTATGGAACACTGTTCTTCCATTGTTTTTCGTGAAATTACTTGAAAATAATATAAAAATTTAACAGATTTTAAAATCTACAATTATAATATTATTAAGTAAAACTTATTTATTTAATAAATACTTCCAAACACAGGATAAAATTTGAGACACTTGGTAAAGATCTGAATAAGGTCATTGACTATTGTCAGACTGACCAGTCTGTAACTGCAAAGCTAAATGAGGCAAACAAGCATAAGCGAGCGCATAATTCATGTTGCAACATGAATTATCCTGACAACTGGAAATGGCTTCAAGTGCCTGTTATAACATCACCACAGCTGAATGATTCAAACAAGTGTATTTCAACTATAGTAAGAAGTATAAAAATATTAAAGTGCCAAGAAGACAAGAAACCCCCTTGGAGCACTTATTAGTGAGCCAAATGGTATAGCTTTTAACAGGTTTTTCATGATTTTTGAGAGGTTATAACTTTTTTATTAGTACAATTCAGAAGAAAATTTTTTATTTGCCATAAAAATTTACAAAATCTGCAAGTTTTGCAAATTTGAGATCACCAGAGTTATTTGAAGCCAAAATTTGAATTTAAAAAAAATTAGTTTTCAAAAATTAATGATAATTTAGGGGTAAGTATATCACCATTAATATTATTTATGGTAGAACTACTAAGATATACCTACATATAAAAAAAATAATTCAAACTATATATGCCATTCCTGCCTCTTGAAAAAAATTACCAAAAGTGAAATTTTTTGTTTTTCATGTTCAACTTTATTGTTAACTTTCTCAGAGAGAAGGGAGATAGGTAAATACTGGACCAATCTTTTACCTTGGGAAAATGTGAATAAATTGCTTTTTGTTTCATCCTTCCAGTTTTTCAGTTACCATTTTTTTTTTTTGTAAACCTTACAATAACAAAAATAGGTGTGCACATCGTAACAAAATTGGCTACCAAAGGTGAACTGCTTAAACAGAAATTAAAAAAAAAAAATAGTTTTAAGGCCCTGAGACATGTAGTAAACAAGTGGGTAAGTTTTTTTTTTTGAATTGGTCAAGCAACCAATTTTGGGTCACTTCGAATGGATTGACCCTATAAATTCATGACACCATTTTTACGTGTCAGGCTTAAAAATGTCATGTTTAAAGAAGTAAATAAATGGTTTTAATTTAATTACTAAATTGCTTTTCTCAAGTCCAATTAATGAAAATGCGTAAGTATAGTAAAATAGCGAAGTGTGGGTGGAACCACCATAGGGTTTAAGTCCAGGGTATGAACTTAAATCAACTAAGATTCATGGGATGCACTGGTAATTTAGGGAACCTTTTGTTCTCTTGTTTTTGTATTTATTTAGAGAAGGGGCACATTTTTATTTTGTAACTCTGTTTTATTATATTGACATTGTAAAAATTCTACTACTCCTTGTCAGTTTAATGATAAATTTGGGTCTGAGGGAGTCCTATAGACTTTCATCTTCCAACCTTTTATGGTTTCATTATGTCCAGAATCTTAGAGAGTAGAATCTCCATAAATGAGTATTAACTAAACCGTATTTATAAAATAATTCAGTTTTTTAATTATGGTGAACAAAATATAAAGTACAGTTCATTTTAGATGAGATTCATGGTATTGGCAATGATTCTATCAGTCAATGTTTCTTATAAAACAAAATGGAAAATATTTATTAGTGATCAGATTATTGTTAATTGTTACAGTTGCATTATCTGGGTTTGGATGTATCCCCTTCGAAGAGTAAATCAAATTGCAGTGTTATTATTCCTTCATCAATTTCATGTGTCAAAAACAAAGATCTGCCTGTAGAAATTCCTGCTTCTAATTCCTGCATTCCTTCATCACCTGAAACACTTATATTATGTACTGCTGATAATAGAGAGTATAAATTCATGTTGCATTCATTCAAATTTGGTAATAATAAAAATGATTCCACTCAAGTGGCTGCTCCATACCATTACGTCTCTTTAAATTTAAAACATACTTCAGATAATGGCAATGATAGTTGCCTTGAAGATTTTGTTTGTCATGATGAGATTAAAAAAAATATAAACTGTAACAGTGGAAGAGTATGTTTTACTAAGGATGTTATGTTGAAGGATAAGCATGAAAAACAAGGAAAAAAAAATAATAAAAATACAAGTATTAAAAATTGTTTATCTCAAGTTATTGATAAACATGAATACTCATATGGAGACTACATTAAGAAATCAAAAACTAATGAATTTTATAACAACGATAAAGCTAGTTAATGTGTGTAATTTACATATGCATCTCATTAAAAAAAAGAATTATTAGGTATCTGATAATAAAGAAAGGTTTTATTTAATATGAATTTTTTTATTCTGTATTCTTTTACACATTAGCTTAAAATTATTACCACTTTATATTTATAAGCGTTTATTTAATCAGTTATTTTTGTTGTTAATTTGTAATGTTTTTTATTTTTCTTTAATTTATTGAGTTTTTAAATTTCAAATTATTTTTTGTATCTTGATTTATTCTAAGTATTGAATTCCTGAGATTTCACAATTTTTAATGTTTCACACGTTTTGCTGATTCATGAAAAAAAAAATTGTGCTTGGTGTTTTATGAAGTTAGTTAAGTCTTTTAACAGTATATCCGTGTGCAATCAGAATTTATAAAATTATGATAAAATGACTTTGTATTTTTAAATATAAGATTATCAGGTTTTGAATTCTTGAAGTAACATAAATAATTGTTGATAAAAAAGGAGGAACACACCAATAAAATTTTGATTTTGATCTTTTTTCGTTTATACTATATTTTAGTAGATGGTCTGTTTCATAGTAGATGTGTCATTTTAAAGAAAATTCTATTCATTTTTAAATTTAGATTATTTGATCCTAAAAATTTTACTTGGTCTTGAAATTTTGATTAAAAACTATTGACTGTTTACAACTGCTAAGCAAAAAATAATTCTTTGGTTGATTATTTATTAAATATTACCTTTTTTCTGTATAAATATGCTGATAGTCCAAAAATAAAATATAGAGTGCCAGTATCTTTATGATCTGTAAAGACGATTCATTTTTTAATGTTTAGAGATAATATGAAAATTGAGTGTGTGTGTGTGTGTGTGTGTGTGTGTGTGTGTGTGTGTGTGTGTGTGTGTGTGTGTGCATGCCTGCATGCATGTATACATTGGTGTCTTATTTGATTTTATACTTCAGGAGTGTTGTTATCTACAGTCATAAAATTTGATGTGTAAGCTTGTGTATAAAAAGAGTAATTGTTATAGGATTTATAGTCTGTTAAAATAAAATACAGGGATGAAAAGATGTTGATATGTTAAAAAAGATTGGACTTAATGAAGATATAACTTGGATATTAAAAAATAATGTAATGGAAAATAAAGTTAATAAAAGTTCAGTTTTTATAAAAGCATTTGTCCCCCATTAAATAATTTAATTTTTATAACTTTTTACTGTTTCGATCTGTCAACTAAAACTTGTTTGTTGTCTGTCTGGTGTGATTTCCTGTCATAAGATGTAAATGATTCCAAATTGCATAGCTATTTTCAGCAGTAATGATTGTCTCATGCTGGGCTTACTCAGGAAAATTAGGAATGAATGGGGTTTTCATTGCCTTCATTTCATGAATGAATGTAAACCTGTATGCCAAGCCCCTTGAATTGGATGAGATTTCAGCACTCTTAAGCATCAACTTCAGTCTGTTCCATCAGGGATTGGCTGTTAATAGACATAATTACTTTTAAAGAAAGCTGTTGTGACAAGAACCTTTTTGTATCCCAAGTGACCTATAAATATCACAGCCATATGAAAGATTGTTGGATTTCCTCAAGCCATTCCCATCCAACTGGATCATTAGGTGAGAGGGATCAGTAGGTGTGTAAAATTAGCAAATTCCTAGACTTCCTGGAATATTAAAAAATTACTTTTGTGCTCATTATTAGCCTACTTAAGAACTACTGTATATTTGAAGTTATTATCATAAACTGGTTAAGGTCACAGAAATGGAAGAGATGCTTTCTTTCAAGAGCAAGTATATCAGAGATGCTCTTTATCTTCATGGCATTTGGAGCAATTCTATACTGTGAGGAGGATAAATGAGCAAAATCATTTAGTAGGTAGTCATGTAAGTAGAACTCCCATACTAAAAATTAACTGATATGATCTCGGTGCTGCCGGGTCATCTATCAGTGTAGATTATTATTACCTCTGCAGCACATTTCACTACATTAATTTACTCAAAATAACATGAATTTTGGCTTGAAAACTGGTATACTCACTTAGACTTACCACTAAAGGAATTTCATTCAGTTATTATCATGTATTACTTCTCCTAGCCATTAACTATTTCTGGCCACCCCAGACATGAAATTTTACATTTATTAAGCACATCAGTAATGACTAGAGTGCTTGGTGTTAATTTTTATTTTTCCCACCTCCACCACTCTCTACCATTCAATATCTGTTATCAGTTAGTTAGGCTTTGCATTACATGCTGCTCTACTAGCAGTCTTACAGCAAATTACAACCTGCAACAGTCCTATAACAATGGAAGAAATGCTTCTGAAAATACCAGGGATGCATAAAATTCCAAATTCTGGAGGGTTTGGATCTTTTCCTGCATGGTAGATTGTTGGTCTGTACCATACAGAGCTCTGGATATTGTATGTGGTCTTACTCTACTCACTTGTATCAATAATAGCCTGTATTCAAAGCATTATTCATAATCTCTGAAGGTATGTAAGAATTTCTTGTAGATAAGAACAGAAAGACCATATGTATAACTTAATTCTGCCAGCAATCTATTTATAGTAAGGCACTAAAATAACAGGAATAAAATCCTCCTCTTAGGGAAACTTCCATGTTACTTTTGTGCTGTTTCCCCAAAAAACTCCTTAGTTATTACTACACAATAGATATTATTTAAAAGTCCCCCCTTCATCGACTCTAGTAAAAATTATTACAAAAATAAAAATAAAAAATAACAAATAATTGTTTCCTACTTGATATGATATTTCACAGTTTAACAGTTTTCAAAATAAATGATGAGACTGATTAGTCTAAAACTATTTGGAAAGAATAATCACTGCTATAGGTCCTCAATAAGGAAGCTTTCTATGGAGAAATAATTATATTCAAGGACCTTAATTATAAAGGGATTGACTTTTTAAAGCAGTAAATTAATGCACCTCTTTCTGTCAAGGAACAGTGCAAAATATATATACACTACCTTCTACTTGGCAAAGGAAAGTTTTTTCCTTATCAGATGATCAGGATGTAAGATAGTTTTAAACCTTTTATCAACAAAGTGTAAATTAAAGAAAACAATTATTTAGTTTTTTTTCAGAAAGCTTAAATATAATTATTTTAGTTGTTTTTAACTATATTTTATGATTTGTAACTTTGCATAGAGCTAAAATGGCAATTGTTATAAAATATTCTTGAATGGGTTTTTATTATGTTCATTGATAAAAAAAAAAATAAACAAATAACTTAGTTCATTTGGGTAATTAATCTTGAACTTTACTGAAAAAGGGTTAAAATTTATTTCAACCTGAGCAGTTTTGGCAGAATTCAACAGCATATTGTTAGAATATTTTTATAAGGAGTTTTTGTATACTTTGATTTAATATATGTAATTTAAATTATAGTGAAGCTCCTTGTAAGATATGGTACAACACAATTATTTATCTTAATTAGTGCATTGTAATTTAATATTAATATCATTTAAGTATACAATTAATATTAATAAAATAAATAAATAAATCTTTTATTCTGATCAGTACGTATCAGGAATAAAAGACATCCGGAATAATAAATAAATGTCAGGAATGGATTGTCTGTACATTAGATCATACCTATATATCTAATGTATTGTAGAATGCATTAAATATTTATATTACAGTGTCACTTGAATTTTGTGGAATTTAACTCTATGAATATAGTTAAATATGAATGTTTTAATTGTTTCTAATTTTTATATATTATTCATAAATCAATGTTACAATTAATGGGAACTTTGAATTTTTATGTAAAAATTTAATTTTTATCCTTGCATTGCTAGGAATGAATTACTTTATTACTTACTTATTTGCTTTATTCCCTTCATGGTAGTTTTTGTGTAATTAACCAAAATTGTTTTTATTTAAAAACCAGGTAGAAACAGATGTCTTTTTTATCCATTATCTCAATTATATTTGATCTTATAAAGAACATCTTAGCTGATTCTTATGAAACTTGAATTCACCTTTGACTGAAATACTGACTAAAAAATATATGAAATTGCATTTTTTTTTGGATTTACTTGACTGATAGCTGTAAGTAAAAAAATAACTGGAGTACAGTTCACAAAAATCTACAATTTTATATATATATATATATTTTCATGACGGTTTTTAGTATGATTGCAAGGAAAAAATTTAAAATTTTAATAACTGTTATAGGAAACATATTTTTTAAATACTGCACTTGTGGTTAACCATTTTACAAAAATGTGCATAAAAGAGATCAAGCTGTAGTGATGAGTAGAAGAATGGCAACCTCTAATTCAGAAAGAAGTGATAAGGTTACAGTCTCAAGCCATTGTTTTTTAGCATGTATGTAGAAGAAGGAATGCAAGAATTTAAAGACAAAATTGAGAAAAGCATTAACTACTCATGTTTGCATTTACAAGGTGTGGCTATTAAATAATGAGACTAATGCTGTAAAATATTTAATTTTAAATTTAAACATATTTAGTTATTATCCCCTTCAATATACATCCCTCTATCCCTACAATGCGAATTTTCCATTGTTGGAAACAGTGCTGGAAGTCTTCTTCTGTGAGCTCATTCATGATGTGTGCCATTCTTTCTTTCACAGCTTTAACGGTCTAAAATCTTGTTCCTTTTAATGCCGATATGACCTTGGAGAACAGATAAAAGTCACATGGTGCCAGGTCAGGTGAATAAGGTTGATGATCTAACACTGGGATGTTGTACTTGGCTAGAAACATCATGACAGACAATGCAGTGTGAGCCGGTGCATTGTCCTGATGAAGAACCCATGACTTGTTATTCCACAATTTGGGTTGTTTTTTCTTATTTTTTTATGGAGTTGAGGAAGGAACTTGAATAAAGACAAGTTAACCGATGGTCAGATCAAATCAAATTATCAATTTTTTCATTATTTTTATAAGTTTTTGATGTAGAAGGGCGACCCGAGCAAACATCACCTTCGTCTATTTGGTCATCTTGGAAACAGTTAAACCACTTAAAAACCTGCACACTTGATAAATATTCATTACCATATCATTTTTTTAATAAAAGATAAGTTTCAGTAGCAAAATTTCACAACTATTCTTTGCTCAAATAAAACAGCGTTTTTTTTTGGCAAAAAAAATGACAAAATGGAAGGTCACGGCCAGACTAATATGTCTACAGAAACTGGAGTGGCAACAATCGAAAGAAAAGGCTTCACGCTACACAGCTGTCAGTCATATGAATTTGGTGCATGAGCAGTTCCTTCTGTGGCAGCATTAGTCTCATTATTTAATAGCCACATCTCGTATTTAATTTTCCACAGATAAAGATGTTTACAGACTTACCAGTTGGTCAACCAGCCCTGGTCTCTTAAATGCAATCAGTTGTATCAGTCCAGTTGATTTGTTTACTGTGTTCAGATAGTGTTTATTTAGTATTTGATTAGAATTCAAAATTCAAAGTGATTAATTTTAATTTTATCAAAATTGAAAGGGTAGGCTTTTTAAATACAAAGATTATCATAGGAAAAAGGATGAAAATGTTGAAATTGTTGATTGCATTATTCTTTTGACAGAAAATTAAACAAGAATTACGAATGGTGTGAATTCAATTCAATTTAAAACAAAGCTAATCAGATTTAACAGAAAGGAGAACAGTGAGGAATTAAATATTAAGAGAGGGATTCATACTATACCAGAAGTGACAGCATTTTTTTATTTAGCTAGTTGAATTACAAACAATGGAAAAAATTTGAATAAAGTTCACTAATAGATGACCAGAAGCAAGGTGTTCATGTAGAAAATAAATCTGCTATTATTAAACATGTATATAATAATTAAAAATATAGTTTAAAAATATTTGTTTGTGCTAATGAGAGACGAAAGGATAAGAATAAAGGAAAAAATTGAGGTCTGAAATTTGTTCTGTTATTTGTAGAGAATTAGTTGGATTGATAAAATACAAGATAAGATGAATAAGAGAGGAGAGAAATTTGTGGAAGAATATTGTAAAGAGATGAAATAGGTTGATGGGCTATGTATATGTATTAAGATAATTCTGGTTGAAGGTAAAAATTTTAGAGGAAGACAAATTAAATAGATTTAACAGATAATTACAGATGTTAGGATTTAGTAATTAATTTGAGGTTAAAGAATTTGTTCAGAAGAAAATAGAATGGAGAAATGAAAAATATATCAAAAGTACATTTTATTTGTAGTTTTGAGTCAAAATAGAGTAGATACAAGGAATGATGCAAGTTTGCTGGGATTGATGTGTAATCAGCTGTGTTTTCAATTCTACGAGTATTTGTTTTTTGAGCTTACTCTCAGAGAATTTATGGATGAAGGCGCTTAAATTTAAGGGAGTAAAATTTTAAAAGAAATTATTTGGTTGATAATAAGTATTTCTGAGTGAAAGAAACAAGAAAATTAAGAATAAGTTTTTGGCAGAAATATAATTTTAGAATACAACCAATATTTGTATGGCTCAGTGTAGTTATGAGAGGAGAACAGATTGCACAGTTATTGAAATAATTTTTATTTTTGCCTATTGGATGTATGTTCTTGCTTATTACAAATGAAAATACAATAAAAATTGTTCTTATTTATGTGAAAAAATGTGATATTTCTCTGAAATTGTGAATAATAATGTTCATTAAATATCCTCCTATATAAATACATAAAATTTATGAACATAAATTTCAGCATTTATGAAATTAGATTTAGATTAAAATTTAAGGATGAGCTTGTCTATCCATACACACCTCAGTCTAAAAGCTTTTGTATTTGTTCCTAACCTTCTGCGGTTTGTTACCTTAATCTTATGTTTTTTAGTTTGCTTGCCTACCAAATGAGCATTTTTACCATGAATGTATTTCAAAAGCTATAGAATTTAGATATGTTCTTTCAAATTTTTGTAACAAGTCCTCTTTTGGGTGTAAATGTTGGTCAGTCTTTTTGGACTTTTGGTTAACTTGTTATTTGGGTTTTATCGAAAAAATAATTTTTAAAAGATGACTAAATACACCATATCCTGACAGAAAAATAAAAAATGATAATTATCTTTAGTGATTTTGGTCTTCTAAAACCAAATTTGGCAAAATTTCTATTGAAAACTGTTGGGGTATGTTTGTATCTAACACACAAAAGTAAGCATATATGTATATATGCTTAGTGTATATATATACACATTATACACTAGTGTATGCACGTGCAATAATCTGTGTATGAAAAGATTAGCATATGTCTTTAAAAGGAAAAATTCCTGTTAGTTAGTGGTCTCATGTTTATATTTTTTGTTTTTTATAAAATGCATAATACGAGGACTATTTGGAAAGTAACTTCCAATTTATTAAAAAAATACCAATTGATAAAAAAACTATATATAAATCTTATAGCTACATCTATTAGCTACTTTTCTACGTAACTGCCATCCAGATTAGGGCATTTATATATTTGTAAACAAGTTTTTGAATACCCTCGTCATAAAATTCGGCCACATGTGAATTAAGCCAACTAGTAACACCATTTTTCAACTCCTCTTCATTTTCAAAACACAGCATGCATAACAATTTCATTTTGTCTTTTCTTTGAAAAGGTGATAATCATTGGAAGCCAAATCAGGAGTGTATGGAGGATAGTTAATAACTCCCATTTGAAATCGTCTATTTGGGATTGAGTGCATACTTAATTATGGCGAGAGCATTTCATGAAGAAAAACAGTACCTGAACTCAGCATGCTGCGTTGTTTGTTTTGTATGGTCTTTCTCAGTTTCTTTAATGTCCAAAGCAAATTTCAGCATTAATTGTCTTGCCTCTTTCCATAAAATCAACCAAGATCACACCTTTATGGTCCCAAAAACAAATGACGGCTTTGTTGAAGTATGTATTTAATGCACCTTTATGCGTTTTCGAGGAGAACTAGTGTGCTTCCACTGCCCTGATTGAGCATTTGTTTACACATTAACAAATTTAACCCATGTCTCATTGGCTGTTGTTGATGATGGGGTCAAGCAGTGTTTTGAAAATGATGAGTTGAAAAACAGTGTTACTACCTGGTTTAATTCACAGGTGGCAGAGTTTATGGCAAGGATATTTGGATGGCAGTTATGTAGAAAAGCAGCTAAAAGTTATAAATATAATAGATTTTTTCTTATCAATTTGTGTTATTTTTAATAACGAATCAGAAGTTAAATGTAAACAGTGTTATGCACTTTTTACCATTTCCGGCATAGTCACTTCAGAGGGTCTCCAATGTGTGGTTCATTGGTGACTTAGTGATTAACTATTGTATTTGATGGAGATGAATCTCCCAATGTTGTATAAAGTTTTACTTAAATTTTCTTTGCACTTTCAAAAAGTCTTTAAGAAAAAAGTATTTAATCACTGCATGAATATTCAGATTTTTCCATTTTAAAAAAAAAAAAATGCTGTGTTAAGTGATGTAGCAACTTGAAACTAATGAAGATTTAATTAAAGTCAATATAATTAATTATAATAAACTAACGAAGAATGGAATCATGAGATGCTGTTGACAAATTAAACATACTAAAACCCAGACCAAAATAAAGGAAATTTGTATAAATTTTTCGTGTAATATAATCAAGAATTGGTTTATTGAATCAACATTTTAATATTTTACATTTATTTGTTATAATACAAAAAGTGGATTATTTATGTTTATGTTGATTACTTCAAGGAAATGGTCATATCATACCATGGTTTTGCCGCTAGCTGGCTAAAGATAAACAGCACAGTACCAGATTTCCATCTGTAAAAGATGGCAGACTAAGTATGCTTACCTGCAGTGCAGTACACTTAAAGCCATTTTTCTTTCAGTGCATTTCATCTTTACTGTTTATACTGTATATACGGTTTGATTCGTATGCTTGTTTAAATGGCTTAGTTTTCTTATTGTGTACGCTTCAACTGTTGTTAATATTTAGTGTTACTATTCTTTCATTGTAATCATTTGTGATTTTGTCTGTAGTTAATTTTTTGTGTACAGTATTGAAACTTTTGTGAATTTCGAAGCCATGTCATATGAACGTAAGGATTTAAATTTACGTGAAAAATTAGGAGTTATAAAAAATTTGAAACTTTGTAAATGTAGTCTTTGTAAAATGAGAAGCTGCAACAACAATGGGACTTCATTTTCTCATATCATTACAAGCTGCAAGTAATTGGAGGCTGCAGTCGAACATAAAGAGGAAACGTGGTTGTAAGAATGAAATTGTTGAACTTACTTTATGAAAGTGGTTCACTTAGACAGTAACATTAAATGTGTCCATCAGTCGTGGAATCTTAATGATAAAAGCCAAACAATTTGCAGAAAAATTTGGTGATCGTGATTTCAAACCAAATATGGTTGGCTTTCTCCTTGGAAAGAGAGAAACAATATTGTTTACAAGAAATATCATTTGGTGAAAAATTGGATGCTGATCAACCTGCTGGAGACAACTGGAGTAAGAACTGCATTCCTGAGATTTTAAAAAATCCAACCCTGATGATAATCTACAGTTAAGATGAACTAGGGTTGTACTTCAGAGCACTTACCAATTTTTCATTACATTTTTAAAAATATTGACTACTCAGGTGGTAAAAACCAGATAGACTGGGTAACAGTTCTCCTTACTTGCAATATGAGTGAAAGTGATAAAAAAGAACTAATTATAGGCAAATAAAAAATCGTAGATGTTTCCATGACATTTCCTTGCCTTTCTTTCTTTTCCTGTTTAGCCTCCGGTAACTACCGTTCAGATAATACTTCAGAGGATGATATGTATGAGTGTAAATGAAGTGTAGTCTTGTACATTCTCAGTTCGACCATTCCTGAGATGTGTGGTTAATTGAAACCCAACCACCAAAGAACACCGGTATCCACGATCTAGTATTCAAATCCGAGTAAAAATAACTGGCTTTACTAGGATTTGAACGCTAGAACTCTCGACTTCCAAATCACATTTCCTTGCCTGTAAAGTACAATTCAAACAAAGATGCATGGATGATGTCTGATTCGTTTTCTCAGTTCTTGATTAAACAGAATGAATAATTAATCAGTCAGAAAAAAAAAATAGCTTTAATTTTACATAATTGTACAGTTCATACCTCAGTGAGTTATAATATAAAAAGCATCAAATTTTTTTTACAATCGAATACAACGGCTTTAATACAGTCCTTAGATCAGGGAATTGTAAAACCCTGAAAGTTCTGTATAGAAAAAATAGGAGGAGAATGATTATGAATAATTAAACTGATTGATAAAGCTGGATGTGAGAAGACTAAATGATATAGCAAAAAAGATTACACTTGTAGATGCTAGTCATATATTAAGCAAAGCTGCTTCAAAACTGCTTCAGAAAAGCTGGTTTTATTGAATCCGATGACATAGTGCTGATAAATTCAATTGAAGATGTGGGTGACAAAATTAATCAGTGGATCTCTATTGACAAGGACATAACTGTGTGAAATTGTGTCAGAAATGAATGAAGGACTGAAAGAGGATGTTTGGCCGCAAGCACCATCGTTAAAAATTAATAACCAAAACGTATCAGTTCTACGAAAAAATTTGGAATTATGTGTAGGAAGACCAGAACAGTTCTGTGATTTTTTATAAAGTAGAAAATGATGCCTTGGAATGCTATAAAAAAATATACTTCAAAAAAAGATAGGCAGTTTCATGGAATTACAGAATAAATGAAATTTGTTTAGTGTATACATAAGTTACCAATTAATTTTTAATTGTTTTTTCTTAATATATTACATAAAACATTTTTATAAATTTACATTTTACAGTATTCCCCATGTTTTAGTATTTGCATTGTATCGTTTTATAACATCTTTTTTATAATACAGTACTGTATTTAATAGAATTGACTAGAACAAAAACATAAAGATAAAGATAAGTTTTTCTTTTTGTGTTTTCAATATTAGTTTAGTTTGTTTTAGTGTATCATGCATGATATCTAAATTAATGTTGTACCTAATACGTATAGTAATTAAACTGCATACATTATGTTTTACAACCTTTTATCGTAAAATTAGGTTGTATTTGTAAGTGTACAAGAGAATGAATGACCTTCATTGCTTAATTGAATCAGCTCCTTTATTGAATCAGCTCCTTTATTGAATCATTTTTGTTAAACACAAAAACACAAATGTGATTTTCAGAAGCGGCATCTATTGTAATATAAACCACCTAGTACAGAATATTAAGTAAAACATATCTTACCTTAATTTTACCATGAAAGTACTTTTGCAGGATCGTGAATCGGTATTTTAGTTACTTTTAAGATATGTCTTTTAAAATAAGTCTTTTGTACAAGGTCGTTTATATTAATAGAATTTAAAAAATAATATATATAAAATACAAACATACAACACACAAACATGGTTGTGAATGGATAAGAGATCTGTTAATCTTAGTTTATAAAAGCCTTTTATTTTATAACATGAAATTTGTAAATAAATTTTAAAAGTAGTTAAGTTTATTTACAGTTTAATTAAAAAATCTTAAAGGTTTCATTGGAAATAAATAATAGTAAGATGCAAGATTCTCTGCACTGCAACATTTTGAGAAAAATATGTTTTTTTTTTTCATTTATTGATGTGGATTTTTTTTTAATACTTTTCTTTAATTGAGCTGAAAAGATAAAAGTGACAATAGGTTAGGCATGGAAAATTAAACACGTATTCCTAATTGTGTCTTCAGTAAATACAACTATGTTTTTAGGCGAGTGATTGACAGAGTATGGGGCAATCTTTAAGAAAAATTGTAGGAAAGTTTGTTTGGTGGACAAATCCACAAAAATCCTGTTCATTTTGTAGGCTGTGTTTAGGTTTGTAGGTTTTAAGATATCTAATGTAGAACACAAAATTCAGTGTAGAAAAACAAGTTTTTTTGATTTGTAGTTGTACAAGAGCTTTGTTAAATGACTAATAAATGCAGAATATTTACTGATAAAACTTTTGGAGAATTTAATTCTGAGAAATTAATGTAAATACAGCCAATAAAAAGTGTTTAAAAACTTTTAAAAATCTGTTTTTTATTAAGCAAAACAGACAAAAAATAGACAGGAAATTGTATTACTCCTTCTGTAACCTAATAAATAATATTCTTAATATACCAAAACAAAAAATAAAATAAATGGAACGAGAATAACAAACCTAAGTTACAGTAATTGTTCAAAATTCCTTACTCCACAATGTACACAGCACTCTGCCCGATGTAAAATATTTCTGGTGGCTTTCCTTACCTCTGGATAGTTTCATATAAATTCATTAGCATTTTGTATTATAATGAGTAACTCATATGGCCCCAAATGAAGTAATGGCGTTAAGTCAGGAAATCATGGTGGCCAATTGATTGGTCCACCATGACCAACCCTGTTTAAGATATTAGCATTTAAGTAATTTCTAACTACTGAAGACAAATGTTGTGTTGCACCATCATGCTGGAAAATTCTCCAAAAACGACAACAAATTATTTTTCAAGAAATGAATGTGCTTCTCTAGTAAGGTTTTCATTGAAAACAAATGGTCCCAGAATTTTGTCATAAATAATTCACACCAAACATTAATGTAAAATCTATGTTGGAAACTAGTTTTCACAATACCATGTAGGTTGTCTTCGCTCCATAAATGACTATTTTCAGAATTGAAGACTCAGTTTCTCATAAAAATGCCTTCATTAGTAAATAAAAGTGAGTTGACCTTATTATTGTAGTCTGCCGGGGGTAATTTGTTGGCAACAAATTTGAACCTTGTGTAGGTAGAAAGGATAAAGATTTTCTTTCTGTAGGGTGCGCCACACTTTGTTTTTTTGACAAATGAGTGCGATATGAAATTCATCTCGTACTAGTGCCTGGGAGTACACTGAATATGTTGAATTGCATAATGTTCGTCAATAACACTATGATTTACTTGGCGTTGAACAGAAAATGAATGGAAATAATGACCCTTCTGTTTGTAATTGCTGCTGATACATCAAACAATCTTTAAAAAGAATACTTAAATGTTTATTAGGAACAGAAATAATATTATTTTCTGTCTATTTTTTGTCTGTTTTGCTTTTAAAGGTTTTTATTTACTTATTGTTGGCTGTATTTACATTAATTTTCTCAGAATTAAATTCAATACAAGTTTTGTTACTAATTCTTCTGAATTTATTAAAACTATTGTACTACAAACCTAAAAAAAACTTGTTTTTCCAACACTGAATTTTGTGTTTTACGTCAGCTATCTTAAAAACTACTGGAGGTACAGTTCCGGGACCTGTTTTATTCTATTTCCCAGCTCAAATTTCATAAACCACCAAATTTACTACTTAATTTGGGTCCCAAAAATTACAGTAGGGCTTCTTTTTATTAGAAATGCTGAAATCTGGCCAAAATCTTTTGCTATCTGTAACTGGAAAACAAAGTATTTTGATCTTTGTTTATATAAATGTTTTTCATTATTTTCACCAGTAGAAAATGTCCTGAAAGTTTCTCAGTTTCTTTGTGGGACATTCTGTATATGGAGTCTTATTTTGATTTGAACTTTGGTTGCAGGTTAAGTTCACATTTTTGTATGATATATTTTATGTAAATTTCTGTTATTTTGTGTTAACTGTTTGTTAATTAGTTAATAAAGATAGAGAATCTTTTCAGATTGAAAATATAATAAATTCAAAATAGCCTAACTTTGTACTAATAAAAATATGTAAAAAACAAAATTACTACATTTTCACTGAATGCTTTACAGAAAAATTTTAAGTAACTTTAAATTAAAAATAACTTTATAAATATTAATAAAGTTTGTTTTCTTATCTTTTTATATTAATAAATCTAATCTTAAGTAAAGATAATAAGGTAAACTATTCTTTATGATTAATTAAATCTTTAGTTTTAATGGCGAATATTTATTTCCAGTTTAGATTATGAGCAATACATTTATGAGCTAATTTGTCATCATTTATAGCTGTTGTCAGTGGTTTCCTTTGATTATCAACTTTTTGTTACTTTGGTTTATGCTTTTAATAAAGCATCATGTTTTATTTCATGTTTTGACTTAGATATTTTTTAGTTTATGGGTGAGATAAATCTTAACCTTATTCTACTTTTTTTTTTGTCTTCAGTCATTTGACTGGTTTGATGCAGCTCTCCAAGATTCCCTATCTAGTGCTAGTCGTTTCATTTCAGTATACCCTCTACATCCTACATCCCTAACAATTTGTTTTACATATTCCAAACGTGGCCTGCCTACACAATTTTTCCCTTCTACCTGTCCTTCCAAAATTAAAGCGACTATTCCAGGATGCCTTAGTATGTGGCCTATAAGTCTGTCTCTTCTTTTAACTATATTTTTCCAAATGCTTCTTTCTTCATCTATTTGCCGCAATACCTCTTCATTTGTCACTTTATCCACCCATCTGTAGGTAGAAAGGATAAAGATTTTCTTTCTGTAGGGTGCGCCACACTTTGTTTTTTTGACAAATGAGTGCGATATGAAATTCATCTCGTACTAGTGCCTGGGAGTACACTGAATATGTTGAATTGCATAATGTTCGTCAATAACACTATGATTTACTTGGCGTTGAACAGAAAATGAATGGAAATAATGACCCTTCTGTTTGTAATTGCTGCTGATACATCAAACAATCTTTAAAAAGAATACTTAAATGTTTATTAGGAACAGAAATAATATTATTTTCTGTCTATTTTTTGTCTGTTTTGCTTTTAAAGGTTTTTATTTACTTATTGTTGGCTGTATTTACATTAATTTTCTCAGAATTAAATTCAATACAAGTTTTGTTACTAATTCTTCTGAATTTATTAAAACTATTGTACTACAAACCTAAAAAAAACTTGTTTTTCCAACACTGAATTTTGTGTTTTACGTCAGCTATCTTAAAAACTACTGGAGGTACAGTTCCGGGACCTGTTTTATTCTATTTCCCAGCTCAAATTTCATAAACCACCAAATTTACTACTTAATTTGGGTCCCAAAAATTACAGTAGGGCTTCTTTTTATTAGAAATGCTGAAATCTGGCCAAAATCTTTTGCTATCTGTAACTGGAAAACAAAGTATTTTGATCTTTGTTTATATAAATGTTTTTCATTATTTTCACCAGTAGAAAATGTCCTGAAAGTTTCTCAGTTTCTTTGTGGGACATTCTGTATATGGAGTCTTATTTTGATTTGAACTTTGGTTGCAGGTTAAGTTCACATTTTTGTATGATATATTTTATGTAAATTTCTGTTATTTTGTGTTAACTGTTTGTTAATTAGTTAATAAAGATAGAGAATCTTTTCAGATTGAAAATATAATAAATTCAAAATAGCCTAACTTTGTACTAATAAAAATATGTAAAAAACAAAATTACTACATTTTCACTGAATGCTTTACAGAAAAATTTTAAGTAACTTTAAATTAAAAATAACTTTATAAATATTAATAAAGTTTGTTTTCTTATCTTTTTATATTAATAAATCTAATCTTAAGTAAAGATAATAAGGTAAACTATTCTTTATGATTAATTAAATCTTTAGTTTTAATGGCGAATATTTATTTCCAGTTTAGATTATGAGCAATACATTTATGAGCTAATTTGTCATCATTTATAGCTGTTGTCAGTGGTTTCCTTTGATTATCAACTTTTTGTTACTTTGGTTTATGCTTTTAATAAAGCATCATGTTTTATTTCATGTTTTGACTTAGATATTTTTTAGTTTATGGGTGAGATAAATCTTAACCTTATTCTACTTTTTTTTTTGTCTTCAGTCATTTGACTGGTTTGATGCAGCTCTCCAAGATTCCCTATCTAGTGCTAGTCGTTTCATTTCAGTATACCCTCTACATCCTACATCCCTAACAATTTGTTTTACATATTCCAAACGTGGCCTGCCTACACAATTTTTCCCTTCTACCTGTCCTTCCAAAATTAAAGCGACTATTCCAGGATGCCTTAGTATGTGGCCTATAAGTCTGTCTCTTCTTTTAACTATATTTTTCCAAATGCTTCTTTCTTCATCTATTTGCCGCAATACCTCTTCATTTGTCACTTTATCCACCCATCTGATTTTTAACATTCTCCTACAGCACCACATTTCAAAAGCTTCTAATCTTTTCTTCTCAGATATTCCGATTGTCCAAGTTTCACTTCCATATAAAGCTACACTCCAAACATACACTTTCAAAAATCTTTTCCTGACATTTAAATTAATTTTTGATGTAAACAACTTATATTTCTTACTGAAGGCTCGTTTAGCTTGTGCTATTCGGCATTTTATATCGCTCCTGCTTCGTCCATCTTTAGTAATTCTACTTCCCAAATAACAAAATTCTTCTACCTCCATAATCTTTTCTCCTCCTATTTTCACATTCAGTGGTCCATCTTTGTTATTTCTACTACATTTCATTACTTTTGTTTTGTTCTTGTTTATTTTCATGCGATAGTTCTTGCGTAGGACTTCATCTATGCCGTTCATTGTTTCTTCTAAATCCTTTTTATTCTCGGCTAGAATTACTATATCATCAGCAAATCGTAGCATCTGTATCTTTTCACCTTGTACTGTTACTCCGAATCTAAATTGTTCTTTAACATCATTAACTGCTAGTTCCATGTAAAGATTAAAAAGTAACGGAGATAGAGAACATCCTTGTCGGACTCCCTTTCTTATTATGGCTTCTTTCTTATGTTCTTCAATTGCTACTGTTGCTGTTTGGTTCCTGTACATGTTAGCAATTGTTCTTCTATCTCTGTATTTGAACCCTAATTTTTTTAAAATGCTGAACATTTTATTCCAGTCTACGTTATCGAATGCCTTTTCTAGGTCTATAAACGCCAAGTATGTTGGTTTGTTTTTCTTTAATCTTCCTTCTACTATTAATCTGAGGCCTAAAATTGCTTCCCTTGTCCCTATACTTTTACTGAAACCAAATTGGTCTTCTCCTAACACTTCTAAACTAAATTATACTTCGTGCAAAACTCTTAAGTCGGTCCCCTCTTTCATTCCTTTTGCCCAGCCCGTATTCACCCACTATATTTCATTCCTTGCCTTTTCCAATGCTAGCATTCCAATCTCCAACTATTATTAAATTTTCATCTCCTTGTACGTGTTTAATTGCTTCATCAATCTCTTCGTATACACACTCTACCTCATCATCATCATGGGCGCTTGTAGGCATATAGACGTTAACAGTCGTTGTCGGTTTAGGTTTTGATTTTATCCTTATTACAATGATTCTATCGCTATGCGTTTTGAAATACTCTACTCTCTTCCCTATCTTCTTGTTCATTATGAAACCTACTCCTGCCTGCCCATTATTTGAAGCTGAGTTAATTATTCTATAATCACCTGACCAAAAGTAGTTTTCTTCTTCCCACCAAACCTCGCTAATTCCTACTACATCTACATTTAACCTATCCATTACCCTCTTTTCTAACCTACCAACCTTTTTTAAACTTCTAACATTCCATGCTCCGACTCGTAGAATGTTATTTTTTAATTTTCTAGTGACCCCTTCCTTAGTAGTCCCCACCCACGGGGGACTAGTTTACCTCCGGAATATTTTACCAAGGAAGGCGCCTCCATCATTGCTATTTGAAATTTCAGAGAGCTACATTTTCTTGGAAAAAAAGAGCAGCTGTAGTTTACCACTGCTTTCAGCTGCGCAGTACTCAGAGGACTGAGTGATGTTGATATGGCCGTTTAAGTCATTCTGACTCACGCCCCTAACAACTACTGAAAGAGCTGCTGCCCTCTTTCAGGAATCATTCCTTAGTCTGGCTTCTCAACAGATACCTCTCCGATATGGTTGCACCCTCGGTCTATCTACTCTGTATCCCTGAGCACTCAAGCCCCCTCACCAACGGCAAGATCTCATGATTCATAGAGGAGGACTAATCCAATAATTTGTTTAAATATAAAATAATTAATTTTTATAATATTTCAATCCACTGAATATATTAATTAAAATAATTTAATGCATTTCTTCTTAAACTACTAAAATAGTAAGGATAATATATCAAAACAATTATTTTGTAGTCGTGCTTTTGCAACCCCCAATCTGCTATACAGCTAAGTTGTTAAAATAATTACACATAAATTAAGATAAGTTTTTTACACTATCATGATTTTAATGATATAGTCCTTGCTGATTCAGATCTTTGCCGGAAGAATTGATCTCAGGACCTTTAGTTTAAGTCTGTAATGGTAATTATTTATTAAACTGTAATGTAATTAATTATTTATTATTTATTAATAGTAATTATTTATTAAACTGTTGTTGTTTCTGAGAAATTTTGTAAATTAAGCAGTATTTTAACAGCACGATTTTAATTGTTTTAAGTTCACATTTCACACAGTTTTCATAAAATAAACGCCTGATTTTTCCAATCATGGAACTCCATTTAATTCTATATCTCCAGCAATCTTCCTAGAAAGACTTCTCTATCACTGTTCTTTTTTCTAGTCTTCGTTTACACAAATTAACCATTTTTTTTCTTATCCATTCTTTTCGGATTGCACAGAATCAAGCAGAATGGAGGGTGGCCATGTGAAAACCTGCCAGTGGGCAGAACACTTATTATTATTTAAGTATTTCTCTAAATGTAGTACAAAAAAGAATATTATAGTTTTAAAGCTATTTAATATCCTGTAACTTTGACTTTCAATAATGAATCACAAATGAAATGAAATGAAATATTTTTTGTCTTACAAGTGTTCAATGTGAGCACCTGTTGTATCCAACCGATAGGAGAGTTCATTCCATACTTAAACCAGCATGTCTGGAGTAAAGAAGTGACAGCTGCTTCTATCTTGTGCTTCAGATTGGGTAGATCCTGTACAGAGTTATACCAATGAGGAGTCGCATCACCTTCTTGTTTCATAGAATTCTGTGGTTTGTTTACAGTTGAGGAAAGAGCCATGTATATAGCATATTTACATAAGCGACTAATTCCTTTTAGGCTTGCTTCAGTTATAAAAATAGCCTGTATACTTAAGGTTGGGGTATTATTTCGTAGAAAACATTTAATTTTGGGGAGTCCCTTTCACATTGTTAGAGTGAAAGGGATTTATGACCCCAGATGTGGATAGATATAATGTGGGTTAATTTTCCCACTAAGATGAAATGTTGACTGATCACTAAACACAATCTGATCAAGAAAGTTGTCATCTTATGCTGCAACATTTTGATTCTGTGCTAGGTACAGAATAATTGGTAGACTTCAAAACATGTAACAGCTGTAAACAGTATGGACATACATGTTAGGGTTTCCTTAAGAGATTCCACATTGTCATCACTGGCATTGATAGTTCGTGGCTGGCCTTCCTAACAAACTTTAGAACTATGCAGGAAAGACTCCCTCCCTGTAACGTTCAACATTTTCTTCAGACATCCTCGGTTGCCTCTATTATACTATTCTCTTTACACAGATATGCGAGGTGTGTGAGAAAAGTAATGAGACTGACTTTTTACTTACCAAAGTTTTTATTTTTTTCAAACAGCAATATTATCCCCTTCAAATTAGTTCCCTTGGGCAGCTATACACCGGCAGAGTCGTTGTTCCCACTCCTGGTAGAGGCGCTGGAAGGCTTCAACTGGTCAGTCACAGTCTTTTGAATGTTCTCCAGAGTTCCAAAATGACGTCCTTTTAAGAGGTTTCAATTTCGGGAAAAGGAAAATGTCACAAGACCTCAAATCAGGTGAATTGGGGGGTTGAGGAATCATAGGAATGCGTTTTGAGGTCAATAATTACCTGATGGAAATGGCCTTGTGACACGGAGCATTGTCATGATGAAGCATCCACTTGTCTGCATTGTCTGATCTCATGCGAATCACTCTTTTCCTGAGCCTTTCAAGGATACGTTTGTAAAACACTTGGTTGACAGTTTGTCCTGGAGGAACAAATTCTTTATGCATGATACCCCTACTGTCAAAAACCAAATCAGCATGGTTTTGATCTTTGATTTGCTCATTCGACATTTTTGCAGTCAAGGAGATGACAGAGTGTGCCACTCTTCGCTTTACCACTTTGTTTCAGGATCGTACTCAAATATTTAGGATTCATCACCTGTGATCACATGATTGAAGAATTCTTGGTCATTGTCAGTCCTCTCAAGAAGATCAACGCACACGTTTCTTCGATTGCCCTTCTGTTCCGTTGTGAGGTTTTTCAGCACCAATTTCGCATGTCCAAATCGTCTGTCAAAATTTTATGTACAATGAAAGTGTTTAAATTTAACTGTTCACTCATCAATTTAACTGTTCATCAGATTTTGAAGTTGAAGGTCTCCCTGAGCGAGATTGATCTTTAACGTGTTCTCGGCCTTCCAAAAATGATTTGTACCAGCGGAAAACTTGTGCTCTTGATAAGCGATGTTCCCCATAGTCCTGTGTCAACCTTTTAAAGGTCACACTCGCAGATTCCCAAAGTTTAACAAAAAAATTGATTGCACAACGTTGCTCTACATTCTGATGCTTTATTTTCATAATGCACAACAAAAACACAACTTCACTGGTGGCGCTGTCAAAAATAATGTGTTGCCTGAACGGAGTTGAAACTAGTACTGAGTATGTGGAAGGGATTAACAAACCGGTCTAGCACAGACAGGTAGACACAGCGTTGCCAGAGGTAACGTTGCATCGTTACATTTTCACCCTGGATTGTTACTCTGGATCTAAATTGTTCTTTTATCATCATTAACCTGCTAGTTCTATATAAAGATTAAAAAGTAATGGGGATAGAAAACATCCTTGTCAGACTTCCTTTTTTATTATGGCTTCTTTCTTATGCTCTTTGGATATTACTGTTGCAGTTTGGTTCCTGTAAATTTCAGTAATTGTTCTGTATACTTGAACCTTAAATTTTTTAAAAAGCTGAACATTTTATTTCTGTGTATGTTATGAAATGCCTTTTCTAAGTATATAAATACCATGTATGTTGGTTTGCTTTTTTCTCTAATCTTTCTTCTACTATTAATCTGAGCGCTAAAATTGCTTCCCTTGTCCCTATACTTTTCCTAAAATCAAATTGGTCTTCTCCTAACACTTCTTCCACTCTCCTCTCAATTTTTCTCTACAGAATTCTAGTTAAGATTTTTAATGAATGGGTAGTTAAGCTAGATGTTCTGTATTCTTCACATTTATCTGCTCCTGCTTTCTTTGGTATCATGACAATAACACTTTTCTGAAGTCTGATGGAACTTCCCCTTTTTTGTAAATATTTCCAGTTTGTATAATCTATCTATCGCTTCCTCACCTGCAATGTGCAGCAATTCTGCAGATATCCTGTCTATCCCAGAAGGCTTTCTACCATTCAAATCTTTTAATGTTCTCTTAAATTTAGATCTCAGTGTTTTATCTCCCTTTTCATCCTCTTCGACCTCCTCATCTTCCTCTGTAACACCAGTTTCTAATTCATTTCCTCCGTAATACTCTTCAGTACATTCCACCTACCTATCAACCTTTTCTTCCGTATTATAAACTGGTGTACCATATTTGTTTAACACATTATTAGATTTTAATTTAGGTACCACAGAATTCTCTTTTTCCTGTATGCTCCATTTATTTTACCAATGATCATTTCTCTTTCTACTTCTGAGCACCTTTTTTTTATCCATTCTTCTTTTGGTAATTTGCACTTCCTGTTTATAGTATTTCTTAATTGTTGATAGTTACTTTTACCTTTTTCATCACTAGCATTCTTGTACTTTCTATGTTCATCCATCAACTCCAATATATTCTTTGATATCCAAGATTTCTATCAGTTCTCTTTGTTCCGACTAAGTTCGCTTCTACTGATTTAAGAATTTCCTTTTTAACATTCTCCCATTCTTCTTCTATATTTTCTACCACACATTTTTTACTAAGACCTCCTGTAATGTTCTCCTCGAAAATCTTTTTTTCTCCTCTTCCTCAAGTTTCTCCAAATTCCACCAACTCATCTGACACCTTTTCTTCAGGTTTTTAAGCCTCAATCTACATTTCAACAAGAAATGTTATTATTTATACTTTCTACAAGAAAGTATATCTCCAGAAAGTGCTGTTGTAATTAAGTAATATTATTATTCTCTTGATCTAATAATCAGTGTATAAGTGTATGATTTATATATTCCAATGGTTTATAAATTAAAAAAGAAATTAGGTATTTGAAAGAAATTGAGACCTTTTTCCAGAATGTGTATATTAACTTTGTTGTGAGGATACATTGTGTACCATTATTTTTACTTTGCAAAACCTGTATTTGCAGTTTATAACAGGCTATTAACGACTTACTTTTGCTCCAAGATGTAAAATAAAATTATTGCAGAGTTATTATTGAGACTAAAATTCTTAAGCTTGGTAATTTAATTGTTAGAAGAAAATATTTAAAAGTTTTGTAATGTATATATAATAAAGTATATGAAATTTATAGGTGCATAATATCTATGGAATTAGTTGAACATTTTTAAGGAAAATGCATACAACAAACAGATATCCACAATTGTTATTCTTTTATAATTATCCAAAAAAATGATAAAAAATTCAAGATCATTAAAAAATAATTATGTTTATGAAATAATAAAAAAAAAAAAATGATAAAAAACAAATTTAAAGTTATCCAAAGCAAGATTTAAAATTAAAAAATAACGTTGTTTAACATTTTTAGATATAAATAAATATGTAAAATAATTGGACAACTATGAAAAATCTTTATCTTAAGTGGTGATATTCAAACATTTTTAAATATGAAAAAAACAATTAATAAAATGTTAATTGTTGTTACCAATAGCTTAAATGCTCACCTTTACCTGCAGAAATATTCTGTTAACATCCCATGTAAGCTGATGGATCTGGTTGGAGCAAATGTCGGTCATGCATGAAGTACATGATAACCATTGAGCATGATAAATTGATAGGCTTATTTTTTATAGTATAATTATTTCCTTATGCTAAACATAAAAGTAACATAGTTTTCCATAAAACATTTATTTTTTCTGTTTTCGGTACAACATTTATTGTTGTACTCATATTTATTTGTTTTTTTTTTTGTTTAAGGTAGCAACACAGCCTAAGGAAAATAAAGTGGTGACAATATTAAAAGAAAAGTTAAAAGATGTGAAAATTGTTCCTGATAAGTGTGGTGGATGTAGCGGGGTTTTAAAAGTGATTTTACCTCAGTTAAATGAATTAAAGAAACGTGTGAATTCGGGATTGTGTGAATTACATCAGAAAAGTAACAGTAACAAAAACTGCAACAGGTTGAATATGCAAGTAAGAAATAAAAAAAACAATCTGTACATATATATATATATATTTTTTTTTTTGTGTAGTATGAAATTGTTTACAATCATAGTGAAATTTCCAGCACCTCATGAAAATTTGTTTGATGTTGTAGGTCAGGTAATATATAGCTTTGATAAGAAACTAGAAAGATAAGAAAGTAGTTCTAATAAACTAAGGAGTGAAAGAATTTCAAAAAGGAATCTGTATTGACTGTATTGTTTTTAGGCTTATGTTTAGAGGCAGTTAAAAAAAATTGTTTCTTCAAAATTTCTGATTGAGACTTTTTGAAGTCTCTACCAAATTAAAAACCCTGAATATTGTAACATGTAAATTTTTCACATATGCTGCATTATATGTTGATAAATACAGAATGAGCGAAAAGTTACACAGCTCTGAATTCATTAATCCACTGAAATGTGAAATGACATCGATGATCTGGCAACTGACCTGGATTATGCAGGAGGCAGCTTGATGTTGATTTCTGAGGGGAAGCATGGGGGTTGTGAAGGCACAGACTGTCCAAGAGAAATAATGATGTTATTGTCATTAAAAGAAAATTTTGGAGATATTGCAATTTTGCAGGATGTCTGAATTTAGGATAGATATGAATAGATGTGCTCGTAAGTTAAAAAAGCTGATAAAAGACTATGAAGAATGAGATGTTTAAATACTATGTGGAAAGTCTTCCTCTTTCAAGTAGAGATGACCATTTGTTGTGGAAGATCATGAAGTGGCTTCATCAGCCTGCACTTTCATTTCCACCTTTAAGGATGCAGACGGATGAGCACATAGTGACTATCAGAAGGCAGAACTGTTTGCTGAACATCTAACTAATTTTAAGATTTTTTGGCCAAATGTAATGGGGAGAACAGATAATAGAGAGATTTATGACTTCTTGAACAGCCCAATTCCTCTGTGACTACCTTTATGGGGTTTCACATGTACAGATGGTCTCAAGTGATCAGGAAAATAGGATGCTTAAACAAAGCTCCTGGGTTTGACTTAATAACTAATAAGATACTGTTTATTTTGCCATTTAGGGCCATAAAATATATAATACCTCTTCAAAGACGCATTTCCCATCAGAATGGATTTGTCTTTCAATTCCTCTTGTCTTTCAGTAAATATTTTACTATGTTTTATTAGAGACAAACCCAGATGCAGTATCACACAGATGATGCATCTGTAAATGCATATTTACAGATATGTAAACACAGATTGGTGCGCTTTTGTTGTAAATGACAGGGAACTTATGTGTTTGGTCTACCTGGCATTAGCAGCAGATTCCACTGCTAAAGATGCATGTAGCCAACCATCTTTAACCACTTGAGTTACAACTACTGATTTCATTAATTCCATTAAAACGTACACTTCAAAGAAGGTGGCAAGGTGACTGGACTGTTACAGCAAATAATAAACTCAGACACCTCAAAGATGTGGTGTTACCATGGGACTCTTCATGCAGAGAGTTCACAGAGAGAAACTGGTCCTGTGCTGATTGCGATTAGGACATACCAGAGCTACTCACAGATTGCTGTTGTCAGCAGAGAGCAAACCACTATGCATCCGATGTGACTGCCTCTTGACTATGCACCACATCCTTGTGGACTGCTTATGTTGTGGCAGCCTTACAACATAAGCCTTACAACATATTTAAATTCGAATTTAAATGACCAAGGGACCTACAGCGCATCCTAGGAAATGAAAGGAATCTACTAGATCAGGTATTGTTACTTCTAAGAAGAATTAATATACTTAATAAGATTTAACGTGTCTTAAATTTTGATATTATTTTGTTATTTTCATTACAAATATTATCCTAATTTTTGCATTTCTTTTACTATTTCAATTTTATTCCTATTATTATCTTAGTTTTCATCATAGTTTTAACCCTATTTTACTAATATTTTAATATCTGAGAAGGAGCTTCTTGTTATTATTTTGTTCCGAACGATGATAAAGTGAAAGCATTTTTCAGGACTTTATTTGGACTGCCATCTACCGCGAAAAAGTCATGTGATGGAGAAGAAAAGGCAATTAAATATTAAGCTTATGTGGTTAAACTGGTTACTAAGAAGGAGATCCATGTTATTGTTTTGTAACTGTTGTTGAATAAGGCATTTTTAAATCCAGTATGGACCTACAGGATACACCTTTGGAGTACGATTAGCAATAGCAATATCAACATCATCCAAAGGTCCCAGAACAAAGTGCTGAGAAACACATCGAAGGTGCCATGGTTTGTGAAAAATAAGGAGATGCATGATTACTTAGGGATGCCATTTATTCATGAAGAGATTCACCGGTTAAGCCCAAAGTATTTACTTAAGCTTAACTTACATGAAAATCATCTGGCTGTTAACCTACTGGATAACAGTGAGGATGTGCGATAACTGAAAAGATTGTATGTATTGGATCTTAAAGCTGTTGTGCACGGTAAATATTGTCCTTTTCTTTGTTCTATTGAAATTTAACTGTTATGTTGATCATTTAATCTTTTTTCTCTGTTCATTACTTGATCTATATATACTGTTTTAAAGATTTTGTGTGTATTTTTAGTTATGTTTTATTTTTGTACTTTAAACGGTATTATACTTTGTTCAGACTTTTATTGTATTATCTTGGAAGGTATCACTGGATATCTCTCTTTCATATCATTATTGTTATCACAGTTTTGTTATTTGAGAAACTAACTGTAAAAAAAAGTTATGATTAAATTAATACATGCAAATCTCCCAGAAAGACTCTCAAAGGTATCGGCCAAAAGCTGTAAAGCAAGTGGAATTATTAATGTAAATAAAAAGAAATTATAAGAAATTTTATTTACTTTTTTAAGCTGTTAAAATAGTGTCAAGATTTAGTTAAAAATATCATTTAATTCTAAATTAAAAAGATTGAAGTGGAATATGATTGAAGGTGGGATCATGTTAGAATTACAAAAAGACTGGAAGGTGGCGCGAAGACTCTATGTCCACCATTTAGTTGAATTCACATTTACTTTGAAAATTCTACGTACAAACTATCTATCTTTTTAAATTGTGTAAAGAGGAAAGTACATTTTTTTAATGACTGTTGCCTTTTTGTAGCAGATTTTTAAAATTCATTTTTCAAAATCCTGGTGTTGATTATTAATCTGGATTTAATCCCACTTTTTATATTTTTGAACTTGAAATTTAATAACCATTAACCATAAACCATAAATTAAAAAAAAAAGCAATGTAAAGAAAATATGATGTATGGTATCTATTACTTTTTAGTATGCTATAAGAAGTCGGTTTTATTTTTTGAAAGTTTGTTAATTTTATCTTTATTTGGAACATAGATCTACAGAATAATATTAGAATGAACAAAAGCTATTCACAAGAAACAAAAGATACATAACCTGCTTTCTTAGTAAAATAAGAAAGGGTGTAAGGAAATTATAAGTAATTATTACTGAGTGTAAGTTAATCTTATCTAAAATGGGAAATATTTATTTTTTTATGAAATTTTCTAATTTTTTTGACGTTTTGCTAGAAAATTTTTAGGATTTCAGAATGATTTCAAATTGCATATAATATGCTGCTATTACTCTTCATTAAATAAATGAGACCTCATAAATAAAAAATATCTTCAAAGATCTCTATGGCTGTTTAATTTTTCATTTAAAAATTCTTCTCTATTGCTATCTTTAAAAAGATTTTATTAGGATTATCAGAAAACCTTCCTCTACAAGAAATGTTTATCTAGGGGTAGATTAACCTCTGCCTTTTTTTACCACCAAAATTTTATGTACTATCACTCTCTTTAAAAGGATGCTGATAAACAAGTTTTCTTTTACACAAAGACTGAAAAAACAGCTTATGAATAAAATAATAGGGAATAATACATAAGAATTATGTATTTTTACAATAGATTTGTATTTTGATTGTAAAAAAATCATCTGTTAAGGAATTAGTTATAATAAATGTTAATTAATACTGAAGTAAAGACAAGAAAATAAACAGGAAATAACACAATATAGTAGAAATAATTTTCTGTATTAAAGAGAAAAAAAACACATTTTACTATCTGAAGATTCTAGTTGAAATTCACAAGGTTATATATATACGTAACTTCATTTTTCAGTGTATTGGTCACTGAGGTGTTTCAAATATTTCAGAATGGTAAGATTGTAAGATGTGCTGCATTTTGCCTTGCTCAGGATTGTGGATTTTTATTTTATATATAAATTAATTATTACAGATTCAGTACCGTATGGAAGAATTACTTACTGAAATCATAGATTGTCTGTCAGTGATTATTAACAGTGTTGATGCAATGGGTCAAGCGTATGATGGTGCCTGCAAAACTCATCATGTGCCACTTGATAGTAGAACAGAATCCCATTTTATTCCCTTTATATCTGCGAACTCAGATACAGTTGAAGAGATTTTTGTGGGCAAGGTATGTTATTCACATTACATGTAATAATTCTGTTCCTTGTAGTGTAATTGATTTCAGATGTATTGTACTACAGGATCAAATTTCAACTGATTAATAATTCATCAATTTAAGAAAGAAGTGACTTATTTCCATAAAAAAAAGTTATGGGAATAATTGTAATTTGTTACACTGAAATTTTGTCACAACTGGTCTTTAGTGAAAATATTAAGGTGTATTAGGTAGGAAATACCCAACGTATTTCTTTGGTTGCATGTAAGCTAAAATACTACTGTTTCCTATCTTGTTATTATCACTGCAATGTTGCAGAATTGAAAATTACAGATTGTTACATTAATTTTGATAATTACAAATCTCACAGCTATACGTTAATAACTATGGCCATAGTGGAAACATTGTAATGTGGTGTTTGTTACAGTGCTTGATTCAGTGGCTTTTTTAAATCTTAAGTTTTGCCTACTTTTCATTGTTTATTTTATTACAAATTATGCTTCGTAATTTCTCTTTTAGAATTTTCAAATGTTGTTTTAAAAAAAATATTTTTTGTATGTTTTTTAAAAAGGCAGATCAGCTTTGTTTGGTTATTACATTCTCTGGCATGGTCTTCTGACATTATTATTACAAACTCTTATTCATTTTTATGATACTCGTTTTCATTCAGATTCTTTTTAATGAGTTTGAGTAAAAATTAATGCCTTTTTTAATTGTGATGGTAGAAGAAAATTAATAGAAAATTACTCTGTTAGTAACTAAAAATTTAGTTGTTGCATGCACTGCAACACCAATGACAATAATATTCCAGACTTTTTGATGTACAAGATTAAATAAACTACGTTTTTACTGTAAATTTAATATGACGGTTAATCAAATATAAACCTGATTTTTATATTCATGGCTTGCATAAGAACATGAGTGGGCTGGTGTGGAGGGATATTGGTGGAGATATGTGAAGGGGATGACTGTTCCAGCTGCCTTGGCATGACCTGTATATTACCATTTCAGAGCAAGACATTCCATCATTGGTTGCACAATGTATTATCATGAAGTTTCTCATGAATGAGGGCATCAAACCTTCCAAAACTTTTACTAGGAATCAAACTGTCCAAACGTTTTACTAGGGAATCGAACCTTTTAAAACTGCGTGGACAGTTGAGGAGGATATATTGTTGTCACATATCTATCCAACACTGCCACTAGGCCAATAGATTTAAGAAGGGCGTGAAGCTATAGCAAATGTGTTTTAATAGGTGTTTAAGGACAATTGTAATGGATGGCAACATTCGAAAGATCTGTGATACCTCATTGAAGACTATCAACATTTTACAGTTGCTGAAATTGCTTCAGAAGTAAATAAAGTCATGGAAGTTCCCATTCCATTTTCACAAAGTACTTTGGTTTCTGCAAAGTCTGTACTAAGTGAGTTCCAAGACATTTGATCAAAATCAGAAATAGGCTCAACGAGAAATTTTCCAAAGGCTTTCCTGAATTGGTTTCAATAAGAGGGAAATGATTTCCTTTGTCAAATAGTCACATGTGATAAGACACGATCATTTCTGCACTTCCAAGTCAAAATTGACAAGTATGGAATAGTGTAAGAGCGTAGATCCTTGTCTTTTAAAGATGTTTTCTAGAGTCTGTCAGCTGGAAATGTCCTCACAACTGTCTTTTGGGATTGGAAAGACATATTGCTCATCGATTTTTTCCTGGAATGTTGTACTGTGCTGCATATTTACTGCTAGGCTTAGAAAAAGTAGAAGCCATCTATAGGAACAAAAAAAGGGCTGTCAGCCAATCAGAAATGTGATTCTCCTTCATAATAATGTCAGGCTTCACTCAACCATTAGCACTTGGGATAAATTGGACATAATTTACTAAGAAACCTTTTAAAATATTCCATACAGTCCAGATTTATTCCTCTCAGATTTAGCGTTGTTTGTACCATTGACAAAGGACTGGGAGGACATCTATTCCAGAGTGACAATGAAGTAGAGGAGTTTGTGTACACAGTCGGCTCGTGCCAAGTGCTCAAACTTGTGAAGAAGGGAATCACAAGCTTATTGGGGAAAATGTGTAGTATTTAAGGAAGATATGTGGAAAAGCAATAAATAAGTTTTGTATTTTTATTTTGTATTAAAAAAACTAAAGCTTGGTTCATATTTGTCTGATCCTTGTACAATATGGTGCAATTTATATATATTCAAATGTTTTAGTGTTTATATTACTTTAATTGCATGTAAACAGAACAAAATGTGTAAAATAACTGGAAAAATATAATCCATAATTTGAAGGATTGTAGTTAATAAATGCCTTATTAAAATTTAGAACTTTTAACTAAAATTTGATTGTTAATTATTATATGCAAGATAAAAATAATTTTTTTTTTTTTAATCTACATGCCTTAAAAATATTCTTGTGATTCTGTCACTAATAAGGCTAGAGAAAAAAACCATTTAATTGCATTTACATTTTGCTGTTTTATCAGATTTTTGATTAGTTAGTGATTAGTTAGATTTTTGAACATGCAGCTAAACATAAATGTAGTTCAACAAAAAAGATGAAATGAGTGAAATAAAATGACTTGAGTGAACGTTAGGATGTATAAATGCAGTCAATAACAACATTACTGATTTAAACCAATATTACTGACCCACAATCTCTGCAACTGTAATGAACAAAACATTATTATGATTAAAGTTTTTGATCTTGTTGCTGGTTCTACACTGATTTCTTTTGGGTCATGTGACTATATTATTAGATGACTTTTTTGAAAGTGTTGGAACCTTACCAGTGGGTCATAAGCAAATTGTTTTTATACTTTTTGTTTAGTGGATATATGAATCCTCCAGTTGGGAAAAAATAACAATAGACATTACTCTAAATCATTATTAGGAACTTTATTTTGCTCATTCTTTTCAAATGAACTTCCCTACTTTCCCGCAGAAAATTAAATCTTCTTTGTATGCTAATGACAATACAGAATTAAAAGAACTGGGGATCTTAAACTCTTAATACTGACAATTTTACTCAGCAACTAAAAAAGTCATTTTCAGTCAATAAACTAGTTTTAAATAAATCAAGAACCAAATGACTATCATAGAGGCTTTTTTCTCAGGTTTTTGTTTAACTATAGACATTTCCATACAATAGATGTCTGTTCCCAGCAATGTACACAATTCTGCAGTTTAATTGAATTAATAAATGGACTGTATATAAGAATATCAAAACAATACTCAAATTTAGATAGCTTGTTTTGCTTTGACCATTTTCAGTAATCTTGACTTATTTATAATCTATAGAAAAGTCGTGAATTTTTAATTATTATTATGGTAATATTAATGTAGTTATAATTAAATTAATAATATATAATTTAAAAATTATAAGTAATAATACAAATTTTTGATTCTACATCTTACATTCTTGTTCAAATTTGTCAACTTCTCCAGCAGAGGTGGTAAGCATTTGTCTTTATTAGAAGTTCTTGGATTTGAATTTTTTAAGTTATGTTGTAACTTGGTATTATTTATATCCAAGAGCAGTACATATTGTGCTTCCATATGCATGTTTTGAGCATATGTAGAGATTTATCACTTGATTAAAGAAGTTTAATATTTGCAGTGTCAGGATTTATTTATTTTTGCAGTGTTTTAGATGTAAAATAAATGTAGCGAAAAATTAGTTTGAAATTTTCTTAATATTGCACCAACTTAATAAATTGTTCTTTTCATGAACTAATTAATTGTTCAACATTTATTAAAAAAAAATTATTTTATATCTCTCAGTTTATTAATTTATTTGATTGTTCATTTAACTTAGCACTTATAATAATATATCTCTACATCATATTAAATATTAGTTATAATTTATGTATTTATTACTATTTTATTTAATTATGAAAAAATATGATTTAATTATTTACTTTACAGCCATGTGAGTCATCTACTACAACATCATCTGTACGAAATGATATGAAACAACTTTTGAATGAGGTATGCTAATTCAGTAGCTCTTATGTAATGTAGTCATATCAACAAATATGTGAAAACTTGATTAGCAATTTACCTGTGCTATTCAAGAACAATGATATATCATGAGCACTATTCACTAGTTTATAATGCATACTGCCATGTATAATTTTATTTTTTATGATTACAACAGTCTGCAAGTTTTATCTGTGTATAAATAAGTTGTCAGCTTGAAGACTTTTAAAGTCTTCAAGCTTTATATTTTATTATAGTTTTTTTATATTTTTCTATAGTTTATTATACAAAAAGCACTGTCGATGTGTACTAGGTCTAGATTGGGAAGTGGATAGGGCAGGATTGATGGATTATATCTGATTAAACTTTTGGATATGCGTTTGTCTGGTGCTCAAAGATCTTTTTTTATATTCAAAAGAAAATATTGAAAAAATTAACATTACTTTACTTTCCCTACTGAATAGAGGGAAAATATGTAGAATATATATGTACGAGTTTCGTTCCAAAAGTAAGGTACTGATTTTCCTGTACCAACATGTATTGTATTTTCCTGTTTGGCAATATAGCATCTCACTGATGTATATTGGTGTGTAGGTAATAATCTTGGTTGTGCATCCATACTTGTTTCGTCTGGATTTGTTGGGTCAATCGTCAGCTGAACTGCTGTTACTTGTGCATGGTTGTGATTTATAAATTGATTATGTTTGCAATGTAGTAAAATATTGAACGTGATTTTTTTTATAATTTTCTGTGAAATTTTACAAATCTGCTACAGAAACTTCTAATTTATTAACCAGTGTTTATGGAGATGCTACGCTAGAATTGTGGATTTTAAGTTAACACAAGCTTTCAAAGGGGGTGAGAAATTTTGAAGAAGAATCATTCTAGAAGATCAATTTCTTCAAGTGATTAAAATGTGGACGTGGTGCAAGTTTGTGATCATGAAAGAATGCTGATTGTCAGGATGATTATAGAAAAAAGAGGTTTCAATTAAAATGCAGTTGACAGAGTTCTACCTGACAGTTTATATGTGTGAAAAATTTGTGCAAACCAAGTGCCAAAACACTTGTCTGTGGAACAAAAAGCGAATTGCTTGAAAATTTGTTATAATTTGCTGACAAGAAAAAATTTAAGCCACATTTATGAATAAATAGTAACAGGAGATAAATCATGGGTATTCAAGTACAATAACCAGGCAAAATGGCCAAAAAAAGATTTCTTCTGATCTGAATAAAGCATACATAAGCAGATTCAGTATGAAAAAGATGTTCATTTTTTTTTCTAATAACTATTTTTCAAAAGAATTTGTACCCTCAGAACTGAGAGTTAATCACATCTTCTACAAAGATTCTTGAAACAATTTTGAAAATGGGTCCATGAGTCCAAAAGAACATTGAACAGCAATAGCTGCTACATCACAATAACCTGCCAGATCCAAGTTGAATGGCTATCATTCTGTGACTGTGAAAACATACAAAAAGTTGTAATCAATGAGCTAAATAAAGAGCAAACTTTTGAAACCTCTACGATTTGTAGAAAAAATATTGGAATGATTATATAATTTCCCAAGCATTGTACTTAAGAAGGAGATAACTTGTAGTTACAGGCGAATCCAATATTTAAATAAAAAATCAGTACAATAAACTACTGGGACAAACTTCATATTTTTAGGCATTAGAATTACTATGCAGCCAACTTTTTAAATCATGCTTAGTAAGTACTTTACGGCCTCCAGCATGGACCAAGCTTGCTCTGATGTACATCCAATGAACCCATAATGAAGAAAAAGGAATAAGTATTAAGGAAAAGATGGGGCTGGTGAGAAAGGAATGGTAATCCACTCTTTGAGGAACCTCAGTGACAAACTACTTTACTCGGACCATAGCTTGGGCCACCTCCAAACAGTGAGAATCCATCGTGATCACAAATTTTCAGGATACTTTTACATAGGCACACATTATTGATCAACATTTGTACATTAACTAGTTTAAGATGTACTGCATCAAAGATGTCTTTTCTTTTGGAAATTAAAACCCATAGGTTTTTTTTTTTTTTTTTTTTTTTTTTAAATTTTTTTGAGAGTGGGATCAGGGTTTTTAAAAGGAAAACCCCCAGGCATCTATAAAATTGTGTAGTCAGTGGGAAATACCCTACTTAATTATACACCATTTAGTCAAACCTCCCAAAGGAAGCCAGCCTTATTGTTATGATCCATTGCAATGAAAATGTATTTCTAAGCTTATGCTTGGTGTGAGAATTAACTTGAAGGAAATGATTTCTCAATCATTTCCTCAACACTCACAACATAGTGAGAAATGACATAATTATGGTGATATACAGCAGTTTTCTTCACTTCTGATTATGTATGTAACCACTGCTATGGTGTATATAATTAAAATATAAGTTTTAATGAATACATTTTATTGATCTGAATTTTATCAAAACTTTTATTAATTTATAACAGTATTTAGTGTGTTTACCATCAGATTTGTCCCTTGTGTCATTTTATAATTTTTACCCCTAATTGAGGTTTTCAAATATTATTATTATTATATTATTTATAATTGTGGTTTTAATTTGTGTTTTTGTGTAATTTTTCCCCTTAATTTAATCATAAAATTGTTTTTTCTCCCTGTAAAATTATGTATTGTGATTTTAGTGTAGGCTCATTGACAGCTAACATTTGAAGAGTTATAAATTATTGAAAAAGAAGTACTTATTAATTTAATGATAAATAAAGCAGTATGAATTAAATAGGGAACTTTGAATACCGACATTTATGAAGTGTGTTATATTCATAAATTATTGGGTAGTTGGATGATGTGAAATGAAGTGACATGGTTTTTGCAGTGGACTGTAATTAATTTATTGTTTTAAGATTATTGTAAAATATAGAAAAGTATAAAACTGGGTAACATTGCACATGAATAGCTGAAATCACACACGCGCACGCGCATGCACCGATCAATGCCAACTCCCCCACTTTCGGCTACCACATATACACTAACCAACCAGTCATCCCCACCACTCACTCACACAACCTAACACTCAAGATTACGCATACGAACACATACACACACAATATCATCCATGCCCCTCCACCTTGAAGAAGTTACTTTAAAAATAATACATTAAGATATACACAAATAATTTAATGACAATATTAAAACAAGTTAATGTCTAATGTTTCTTTTGGTAAATTGGCAATAAACATAATTTGTTACTTGGCCTCGTCAATACACTATCTGAAGTCTTGACAGTGACAACCCTAACTTTGTTATCCTCTGCTAGATGAAGTTCTACAATATGGACCATTTTCCATTGTAAAGGGGGAAGAGAGTCTTCCTTAATTATAACTATGTCACTAATTTTTAAATTAGGTGAAGGAGTGGTTCACTTCTTTCTTTGCTGTAGGCCATTCAAGTAGTGTTGCAACAACTGTTGGATTTGTTGCCAATGAGATAATTTATTTGCTATAAGATAAGATATGAAAGGTTCAGGACTAGTTGCGAGTACATCACCGATTAAAAAGTGAGGAGTTAAAGGAAAAAGATTGGTTGGGTTATCTGATAAAGGAACTAATGGGCATGAATTTATGCATACCCATAAATTCATGGGTGGGGTTAGTAATTGCATACCCATAAATTCATGGGTATGAATTTATGGGTATGCAATTACTAACCCCACCACTCACTCACACAACCTAACACTCTAAGATCTCGCATTCGAACACATATGCACACAATATCATCCCGTAGTTATAACTGATTTCTTAGAATAAACCTGAAGAAAGTAATGTCACTTACCATAGGGTGTAGCTTGCCTTATTCTACTTTGTTTATTGTTTTATCTTGTTTGGTCCCATCCCTTGACTATTTTATGTTTTTATTCTGACTGTATTGGTATGATTCCCTCTATGAATCTGAGACCTTACTGATGATGAGTGGGCTTGAGTGATCAGTGATACAGAGTAGTTGGACCGAAGGTGGAACCATAGAGGTATCTGTTGAGAGCCAGACTAAGGAATGATTCCTGAAAGAGGGCAGCGCTCTTTTGAGTAGTTGTTAAGGGCTTAGGTCAGGAGGACTTAAACGGCCATATCAACTTCACTTGATCTTCTGAGTACTATGCAGCTGAAAGCAATGGTAAACTACAGCTGCTCTTTTTTTCCAAGAAAATGTAGCTCTCTGCAATTTCAAATAGCAATGATGGAGGCGCCTTCCTTGGTAAAATATTCCGGAGGTAAACTAGTCCCCCGTTCGGATCTCCGGGTGGGGACTACTAAGGAAGGGGTCACCAGAAAATTAAAAAATAACATTCTACGAGTCGGAGCGTGGAATGTTAGAAGTTTAAAAAAGGTTGGTAGGTTAGAAAAAGAGGGTAATGGATAGGTTAAATGTAGATGTAGTAGGAATTAGCGAGGTTTGGTGGGAAGAAGAAAACTACTTTTGGTCAGGTGATTTTAGAATAATTAACTTGGCTTCAAATAAAGGGTAAGCAGGAGTAGGTGTTATAATGAACAAGAAGATAGGGAAGAGAGTAGATTATTTTAAATGCATAGCAATAGAATCATTGTAATAAGGATAAAATCAAAACCTAAGCCAACAATAATTGTTAATGTCTATTTGCCTACAAGTGCCCATGATGATGATGATGAGTTGAGTGTGTATATGAATAAATTGTCAAAGCAATTAAATGCATAAAAGGGAATGAAAATTTAATAATTGTTGGAGACTGGAATGCAAGCAATCGAAAAGGCAAGGAAAAAAATATTGTGGGTGAATATGGCTGGGTAAACAGAATGAAAGAGGGGGGGACTGACTCATTGAGTTTTGCACGAAGTAAAATTTAGTAATTGCTAACATCCACTTTCAAAATCATAATAGAAGTATATACAAATGGGAAAAGCCAGGTGATAGTACAAGGTACCAGATAAATTATATCATGGTTAAACAAAGATTTAGAAATCAACTCGTCAACTGCAAAGCTTATCCTGGAGCAGGGATTGATAGTGACCATAATTTAGTGATAATGAAATGTAGATTGAGGCTTAAAACCCTGAAGAAAAGGTGTCAGCTGAGTTGGTGGATTTTAGAGAAGCTTGAGAAAGGGCAAGTAAAGAAGAATTTTGAGCGAGACATTACGTGTTAGTAAAAAATGTGTGGTAGAAAATATAGAAGAAGAATGGGAGAATGTTAAAAAGTTAATTCTTAAATCAGTAGAAGCGAACTTAGTCAGAACAAGAACTGATAGAATTCTTGGATATCAAAGAATATATTGGAGTTGATGGATGAATGTAGAAAGTACGAGAATGCTAGTGATGAAAAAGGTAAAAGTAACTATCAACAATTAAGAAATACTATAAACAGGAAGTGCAAATTAGCAAAAGAAGAATGGATTAATGAAAAGTGTTCAGAAGTAGAAAGAGAAATGATCATTGGTAAAATAAATGGAGCATACAGGAAAAAGAGAATTTTGTGATACCTAAATTAAAATCTAATAATGTGTTAAACAAATATGGTACACCAGTTTATAATACGAAAGAAAAGGTTGATAGGTGGGTGGAATATACTGAAGAGAGAGTATTATGGAGGAAATGAATTAGAAACTGGTGTTATAGAGGAAGATGAGGAGGTTGAAGAGGATGAAAAGGGAGATAAAACACTGAGATCTAAATTTAAGAGAACATTAAAAGATTTGAATGGTAGAAAGCCTCCTGGGATAGAGAGGATACCTGCAGAATTGCTGCAAAGTGCAGGTGAGGTAATAATATATATATATTTATATTTAATATATATTAAATAAGGAAATGACAGAAACATTAGTTTTTTATTTTCTCAGCTAGAGATTGGTGATTTGTTTTATGACGTGCTAAAGCATACAACTACAAACTCAGAAGGAGGACCAGTTCATTTATAATGGATGGATAGAAAGGAGGATCAACTAAGAACAACTAGTGCAGAAAAATTACGATTTATTATAATGAAAGTTGTTTAGGGGGTGATAAGAATTTCCTATCCCATTTTTGAGTGGAAGTTTCTTCTGATCAAAATCCATATAAGATATAAAAAAGGATTTGATCCGATGAAAAACTGATTGGAAATTGTCGCAATGTAGCTTTATTATGCCACAAAACCATACTACTTTCAGCCAGTTTCCTTGATCATCTTGTTAATTAAGTGAAAGAGTTAAAAAAAAATCAAAAGATTTAACTTTGATTTTTCCAAGAGGCCTCACCTCTATCTTGCAGTCAGTCATCAATAAGTTAACTATTCTGATATTATCCTCAAAGATTTTACTCTAATTGAATAGCCTCAAATCTTCATACCTTTTTACAGCCACTGGAAAAACGAAAAAACTTTCGTTCAAAACAATCTGCAGATGGATAGAATGGAATTTCAATTCCACAAAACAGAGGCAGGAGAAACATATCAAAGTATTTTACTAGACAGAATAGAAGACCACTTAACTTGGGACACTGAATGTGACAATACTGATGGTGGTCTAAGTGATGGAGGTGCAAAGACTGAAAAAATTGATGAAGAGAAGTGTAAGATTGGAGATAAAAATTTTTGTGTTTGTGTTTTATACAGAGTATTCCATGAAAAAACAGAGAAACTCAGGACCAGTTCTACTGGTGAAAATAATGAAAAAAGTTCATATAAACTTAGGTATGGAAATGCTTTGTTTTTGAGTTACGACTAGAGACAGATTTTTCCTGGATTTCAGCTTTTCTAATAAAAAGAAGTCCTACTGTAATTTTTGAGATCCAAATTAAGTAGTAAAGTTGGTGGTTTCTTATGTAATTTGAGCTATAAAGTAGGATAAAATAGGTCCCAGAACTGTAACTCCAGTAGTTTTTTTAAGTATTTGATGTAAAATACAAAAGTTGGTGTTGAAAATCAAGTTTTTTTTAGGTTTTGGTATAGTAGCTTAGTTAAAGACATAAGTGTGGACAATTTAGTAACAAAACTTTTAGAGAATTTAATTCTAAGAAAATTCATGTAAATACAGCCAATAAAAACTAGGAAAAAGCATTTAAGAAGAGGTATTTTATTAAAGCAATGCAGACAAAAAATCATATTCTTTCTGTACCTAATAAATATTCTTCAATGTATCAGCATTTATGAATGAAAGGTTCATTTCCAACGTGTTAGTTTCCTGTTGAATGCCAAGTAAATCATCGTATCAATGATAAACATTGTGTGATTCAGGATATTCAGCGTAGCCTGGCACTAGTACAAGGTGAATTTCATGTTGCATCCTGACCCCGTAGGGGAAGACACCCTTCATGTGGCTCACAAAAGTTGAGTTCAACATGCAATAACAAAGAACACAAGAACAACAAACTTAAAAAAATACCATGAATACAAAACAATAAAAATGCAACAACAGAAACATAAAGCGGGAAAGCCCAAGCGACACCTTGGCAATCCTGTGAGGTAATTTATGAAGTTCTCCACTATGACCGATTCAGCCTGGTTCACCAATTAACACGGAGATCTACTGCCGACCCGATAATATTGAACTGACAAATAGTCTCTGTGCGCATAAACTCATATTTGGAGCAATTATACTAAACATGAAGAATGTCATCCAACTGTCCGCACTGTGGACACATGCCTGAGTCCACCAGGCCAAACCTCTGCAGCCCGTCCCTAAAAGCGCCGTGTCCAGAAAGATATTGAGTCACATACTTGTTTGGGTTTACCCAAGAGGCACCTTGCAAACTAACATCTGGAAAGAGACCATGCATATAATGTTCCCTCTCTACCTTATCCCATTTGGCCTGCCACAAAACATTGCAATGTTGTTCAAATTCCAGAATTTTTTCAGAAGTTAACTCACCTAACTTCTTGGCAACATAACTCTATTGCCTCTCTGATGCAAGCAAATCTGCTAGTTTTACATCTGCAATCACCAAGATCGCCTCCCGTGAAATTGTGTGGTAGCCACCTGCTACCGTTAACAATATTAGTCGTTGAGCCCTCAACAATATATCCTGATAGCTTTTGAATTTTAGCCTATCCACCCAGACTGGCGTCTGGGCGGATTATTTTTTTTGCAGAAGAAATTATCTTAATTATTATACAAATTATCATAATTATTAGGACTATCCTTGTACAGGATACTCATGGTCTTAAAGTTAAGACCCTAATCAGAATTGACCACACGTTGACATGAAGGCACTACAGACTTTCTCCGTGGCGTATTGAAGGTGCTTCTTAAATTGCATCTTCCCATCTAGAAACATCCCGAGCTACTTTTGAACCTGTACAAACTTTATATGCTGGCCTGTCATCGAAATACAGACTCGCCACCTCACTTCCAAACAGCCTTTGAGGAGCTTGTAAAAAAAGAAAGTGAAGCGCATTCTATGGAAAGATAGTCTTTATCCTTTCTGCCTGCAGAAGGTGAAAACTTTTCAGGCAACAGGTTACCTCCAGCGGTTAGACTTTTGCCATTGTCTTCTGCACAAAGCTGATAAGTGAATTCAATTTTGTTTACTTTTATGAAAAACTGACTTCAATTCTAAAAACAGTCAAAGTGGACAATATACATGGTACTGTGGGAACTAGTTTCCAAGGTAGATTTCACATTAATGCTTGGTATTAATTAATATTAAGTTTTGGTAATTAATATAACTATAATTATGACAAAATTCTGGGACCATTTGTTTTCAATGAAAGTTTTATGGGGACGCATATTTTCATTTCTTGAAAAATAATTTGCTGGGCCCTTTTAGAATATGTACCTTTACAAACTAGATTGCTGCAAATGATTTTCCAGCACAATGGTGTAACATCACATTTTTCTTCACTAGCTAGAAATCACATGATTGCTAATTTCTTTAACTGGATTGGACGTGGTGGCCCAGTTGATTGATCACCATGATCAACTGAGGTTAATGTTATTAGATTACTTCCATTTGGGACCATATGAAAACAATAGTATACAAACTAAAGTTAATACTAAGGAAGAATTATGCATTAAAATACAAAATGCTATTACATTTATATGAAACCATCCTGAGATGATACAGAAAGCCACTGGAAATATTCTATGTCAGGCAGATTGCTGTGTACAGGAGGGAATTTTGAATAATTTCTATAACTGAGTTTTGTTATTATTTCATGTGTTTTATTTTTTTGTTTTGCTGTGTTAAGAATACTGTTCATTAGTTACAGAAAGAATATTACTGATTTAAAAGTCTTTATTTAATTTTTATTGACTGTACTTAATTTTCTCAGAATTAAATTCTCTAATTGTTTTGTTGCTAAATATTCTGCATTTATTAGTCATTTAAACAAGCTATTGTACTAGATACATAAAAAAACTTGTTTTTCGATACTAAATTTTGTGTTTTATGTCAAATATCTTAAAAACTACTGCAGTTACATTGTTGGGCCCTTTTTATACTATTTCCCAGCTCAAATTGCATAATAAACTACTAACTTTACTACTTAATTTGGGTCCCAAAAATTACAGTGGGCTTCATTTTATTAGAAGAGCTGAAGTCTTTTACTAGCCGTAACTTGAAAATAAATCGTTTCGTAACCTATGTTTATACCGGGTCCGGCATATAAAAATGACGATTTTTGAGGGATAATAATTAAACTGTGTTTAGTACTATTAAAACATTTAATATATCAAATTAAAGATCAATTTTTGGGAATTTATAGTGAATTACATACATTTTTTTATGTGAATATTATGACGTCCAAATGTTTTCCATTACTCCTAACACACTCACTTCAACCTCATTCTAAAATTTGACATTGCTCGCTCCATCATCACTTGTGGAACTGCTTCAATTTCTCGTTGAATGGCCTCCTTGAGTTCTGCAATTGGTCGACTACTGAAGACTTTACGTTTGAGATACCCCCACAGAAAAAAATCACAAACAGCCAGATCAGGTGAACGCGCTGGCCAAGGAATGTCGCCAAATCGGGAAATCAAACGTCCAGGAAAGGTTTCTCGCAGAACATCCATTGCGATTCTCGCCGTATGGGCGGTGGCACCATCCTGTTGAAACCAAATTTCATGTCCTTCAAAGTCATTCAGTTTCGGTCGCAGAAATTCATTCAACATGTTTACATATCGATGTGGTGTTCCTGTTACTCTGCGATTTAACTCCTCAAAAAAATATGGGCCAATTATGCCGATTCTTGAAACCGTGTACCACACTGTAACATATTGACTGTGAAGTGGTTTTTCAAGAATTTGCCGTGGATTATGCGAAGCCCAATAACGGTAATTTCGTTTATTCATAAATCCTGGCAGATGAAAATGTGCCTCGTCACTTAAAAGAATAATGGCATCCTGGTGGACATTTTCGAGGATGACCTCGCAAGCTGCTTTGCGAGACGCCCAATCATTTGCATTAATTACTGCTTTAACATCATCTTATACGGATGGAATTTCAGGTCGGCATGAAGAATTCGTCGTACACTTCGATCAGAAATGGCTAGCGCAGCAGCATGTCTCGCTGTTGAACGTCGTAGAGACCGCGTTCCGAAACAGCTAACCTTACAGCGTTAATGTTTTCAGGCGTTCTCAGTCCGTTTCGTCCGGTTGGTTTCATTTTTTAAGCAGACGATGTGTTCCTAAAATTCTTCACCCACAACAATATCGTATTCCTACTAGGAACAGACGCATGTCGATTTAAATTGAAATTTCTGCGAAATAAACGGTGCGTTACAATAACAGTCACTATTTTTAAAATAGGCTTCAATCACAAACGCTCGTTGTTCACCCGATCACGACATACTGGCTACTGAAATAGCATGAATAGACATGTCAATGTACAACACTCCCGCCTTCTCATTGAGAGTGGTGCCAACATAACAATTACTACAAAATCGTCAGATTTATATGACGGATTTATATACCCTGTAAAAAATTTTTCATTATTTTCACCAGTAGAACATGTCCTAAAAGTTTCTCAGTTTTTTGCGACACTTTATAATAATCTATTTTCACTTTTTGGTAATATTTTTAAATAAATTTTATTGGTGTATTTTTCTTGAGAACTATGAACAGCACTGCTGTTGAAAATAAAATTTATTTATATAAAATAATTATCTTAGAAATATTAAATTATTATTATTATTTGTCAAATTTATTTTTTATATTAAAAATAAATAAAAATGTTTATCTTTATTGTGATTTTTTGTGTTATTCCCCATATTAAATTATAATTAAACTTTAAGCACTTAAGCATTTCCTCCTTAGAGGTTTCTGAGAGGAAGTACGTAGAAAAGAAGGGGAAAAATTGCTTATAAAATTTGATAAGTTTAATTCTTACTTCAAATTGGTAGTTCACGTTTTTTATTTGCAATAGTTTTTGTTTTGATTGATTGTTATAGATGCAGTCACAAGAACAGATTATTAGATATTTAAAATGTGCATTGGCCGATACACAAAATCAATTAAGATATTATACAGATAATGAACAGGTACTTGTTAATGAGAGGGCTTCTTTTAGAGGCGGGACAACCTCTTATTCATTGATTCCTCCTTATAGCAGTTCTGATAATTATAAAAGTGAGGTTTGTGTTTTCTTTTGTTTCTCATTATTTAAATCAACGTAATTTGTATTAAATGAGTATTTGTTTACAAACAGGTGTCTGGTATTTCCATTTTGGGTTGGCTTCTGGAACATATCCAATTTCTGATAATACCATATTATCAGTAATTGAATATAATAATGTTTAAAAAAAAAAGTATTTTAACATTGTGAAACATGACACACTCCGTGTAAGCTTTACTGCTCACCAAGTAAAAGATTATCTTTATAAATTTACAACTAAAAATATTTCAATTATTGCAGGCTATTAAAAATCAATTAGATCATATTGGTTGAATTTTAGATTTAAGCAGATATCATCACATTCAAATGGAGAATTTTATTTATTTTCAGTACATATGTACAGTAATTTTGTTTAATTTTTTCACCCTTGGATAACTTTTTTATATTAGTCTACCTGTTATCTATAATTGTTAATTAGAAATAAACAATAAAGAAGGTTTAATTCTGTGTATACTTCACAGATTGTCATTTTTCTAATTATTTGGGAATTTTTTTTTTTAAGAAAAAACTTATGCTACATCAAAATAAAAGTTCAGATGCCTTTCAACAACCATGTTGTTTAATAGAATTAAAAAAATTGTTTATTGTTTAGAGCACTGTAGTGACATATCTTGTCTTAAAGTATATTTTTTATATTTTCATATTTCTGCTTTATTATTTTTTTTTAAGTTAATGTTTTTTAAAATTAACAATTAGTGAAGTTCATTACCTAGAATTCCTCTATGTTACATTGAGAAGCAGGTGATGTTTTCATATGTATTACTTTCAGTGCATGAAGATTTAACCTGGTGAACAGAATATATTAATATATAAAAATGTAATGCCTTCTATATTTGGAAAATAATAAAGCAAAATTTTATTAAAAGATACCAATAATATGAAAAATGTGGGATATTAGCAACATGTAATAAATGCCTATGAAAAAATAAATTATGTAGTCAATAACTACATTCAAAATGGTGCAGATGTGATTAAAGAAATTTTGTTCATTTAAAATACCAAATTAATCTGCGTAAACATAATGAATTATTATTCAAACATGATAAAAGATTCTGATCCTTATAAACCATCACCCATAAATTTTAACAGTCAATATAAATCTATTGTAGTGTTTCACAGAATTCACAATTGTTCTGGTGGCCGCAACCCATTACTGTATGGAAGAATGAGAACATTGAATTGTTCAGACAAATCAGAATACATCAATTTTGAATATCACAATACCATATTTTTTAACCATGCACAAGAATCAGTACACTCAACCAATCTGAATACATTATATTTGGACAAATTACACTGAATGGTTCTGATCAATTAGTATATATCACATTCTGATGAATTACATTGACTCATTTTTTTACTAACCACAAGAGTGAATGTATTGGACAATTCAAAATACCCTGAATTTAGACCAACACAATAATGAAATATGTACTAGTTTTGATTAGTTAAGTGTACTGAAACATGCTGACCAACTAAAAATTGTAAGTATTATATTGTTAATGTATAGTAACTTAAATTATTTTTAGAAACCTTACTTTAAAACTCATGTTTTTTGTAATCATCCTCAGTAGAGGCATCAGCTGCTCTAGGTTCTTTAATTTGGCAAGCATGTGTTTAGAATGTGATGGAAAAACAGGTTTGATTTGAATTATGTCTATTTAATATTTTTTCTGAGTTTTTTTATTGGGGTTGGCATGAAAGTAACTTTTTTTTCATGAATAGATTGCTGTATGTTTGTTTTGAAGGACTTCTGTCAAAGTTATGATCTTTTCTTTTAGAATTTGATAGCTGTTGCTTTTAGCATACTTTAGAAGCAAATAACATGTAATTCTGTTTGCTAATGTTAGTTTATGGTCAATTCTAACACAGTGTGTAAAACATTTTCAACATATTTTAATTTTTTATTTTAATAAAGACAAGGAAGTTGCTGAGGCTCATAAAAGGATATGTGAAGTTTTTGATTTTGATTGCCTAACAAAAAACATGTGTCAGAATTGGTTTAAAAGATTTCATTCTGGAGATTCTGCACTCAAAGATGACCAACATTCTGGTTGACTTACTGAAGTGGATGAAGATCAAATCAAAGCCATAATTGAATCAGTTCATCTTGTAATTTGCGAGAGATTGCAGAGCGGTTGAATGAATTGCATTCAACATTTAAAATCACAGAAAATGTCCTGGATTTATTAAGAAGCCTGATATTTGGGTTTCACATGAATTGAACGAGATTCACTTAACACAATGAATCAATATTTGTGTTAAATATGCAATATGCTCAAATGCAATGAAGTTGATCTTTTTTGAAACAAGTCATTACTGGTGATGAAAAATTGCCCATCTACAATAACATGAATAAAAAAGTCCCTTTTGACATGCCGGAAGGTGGAGGTAGATTTCACTGGTGCTAAGTAGGGGATAAAAAAGATTTCCATCTTAAAATTAAGAAAAACTTAGTACAACAATGGTTGCACGTGAAAAAAAGTTTCACATGTTTAGCATATGACAAGCCTTATCTTCTTACAATTACAGCAACATTTTGTTCATCCTTTGCTGTAAGGGTTGGTCATATAAAAAATTGTTTTAGATAATGTTTAGAGGACTAACAACCACTTTAAATCGATTTGATACTGTGCCTATTAAGGGAAGTATAATTTTTTATCTTTTAAACCCCATTTTTTCCACTCCCTAGGCCAATGGTTGGTGATATCAAAAAGCATTACTTAATAAGAAAGTTATAGCGATATTTCCACCCCCATGGTCTGCTTTTGCCTATTATCAACCTCAACTGAGTTTTTGAGTTAATTAGATTTTATGTATCGATTTGAAAGTGATTGGTGAAAAATTACAGTGGTCATCATGTCCACAAGAAAGTGAATATAAATATATATATAAACTTTTGAACTGATGGTGGTTTTGGGGTCTGGTGGATGTGAAACGTGAAGATATGTTGAAATTTTTCGGAAGTTAAATCATGGTACCCATTACAATAGGTAGCTTTCTTATGAAATCTACATAAAAAGATCATAGCCAAGCATGATGAAATAGCACAAGCTACATAAAAAGCTGAATTGCATAAAAAAAAATCATGCTGTCAATTTGGTGATGTATCGAATACAGATATATCGAATATAGATATAGTTTGGTTTAGTGTGTCAAAAAAATTAAAATTTCAAATTAACATCATCAGTGACTGTCGTGGACAAGAATAACATAACAAATATAATTAAAGAGGATTCATATTTCATTGAAAATTTGGTCAATAAATTTGGAATTAAATAGGGATGACCTTTATTTAATGTAATATTAAAGCATTTTTATTAACAGACTGACATTTTTACCAGTTTTTTCTTTTATGTGCTTTACTTTTAAGCTGAGCAGTATCCACTTCTAGAACGTATGAGTGAATTAGAGAAGCATGAGTTTTTGACTTAAACATCTGTGACCCTTGTTAAATTATTATTTATTTCTTGGGTATGGTGACTGTCTTTTATCACAATTACAAATATTTTTCCCCTTTATTTATAGCAATTGCTACTATTACTGTTAACTATATTATTTTTGCCTTATATTGATTCAGTGTATCTTTTACAAGAAATGGAAATTATAAAAGTATTATATTTATTTTTCAGATTTCATGTGACCAACTACTAGAAGAATTGCAGTACTTAAGGGAGAGGTCACAAGATGATCAGAAGGCAATGGTTCAACTTGAAGAACAGATGAAATCTCTCATACTGGCGATTAACACCAATCAGTGTTTTGTAATTAGATTTATTATTACAATTAAATTTTAAATGTCTTATTCATCCATTATTCTTGTTAATTACTCTAGTTTATCATCACTGTATTGTCCCATTTCTAAGCTACATATCTGTTTAAATGGTATAACTTTTAATTAGAAACAGAAGAAAGAAACAAGAAACTAATTCAATGGATTAAGAGGGGAATAAAGTACATGATGTGGTAGCAAAGTAATGAAAATTAAGTAATGTTAGACAACTGGTAATGTAGATCCTGTTCAACTTCATTAACTTGCTGCTGCAGCTGACAAAAATTTTAATTCATTATAGCTGTTAGTAACAAAAAAAAAGAAGAAAAGTACATAAGGCTGGTTATGTGTACAAAATTGCCTAAATTGATATTGATATTCTGTTTTTTGATATTACATTGATTTTCAACTTCAAAAGTTAAGTAGAAAGTCTATTAGAATTCATTAAAACTTATCTAATTAATGCAGTTGCTATCATTAAGCTAATTATGACATTTCAGTAAACATGTAAAATATATATAGTCATTTTGATTAATTATATTATTTATTCTAGTCACAGGAGTATATGGTCAATTTAAATTAACCATATGTATTTATATTTTTGATGCTATTATGTATGTTTTTTTAATTTATATGTATTTGATGCTATTTAGATTAAAATAGTAGTAACAAAAATATTTTTAAAGAACTTTTTTACTGATTACAAAATAACATGACGAATATTACAGATTTATATTAATGGTGTGAAATTATATAAAAGGCATACTGTATGTAAAAAAATAAAGGTCTGTCAGTCATTAAAAATACAATATTAGAAAGTTATTAAAACTTATAACTTATTAACTTATTGGTAGAATATGTATAATTATATACATTTTTCACATAGTTACTATTGTTTTGTAAGAATTTTTTTGTATTAAGAAAGAAGCTTTACAGTGGATTTTTCTACTGCTAGATTATTCAGCCAGTTCAGGATTTGGTGTTTCTTCTGCTTCTCACATTTACACAGATAAATGTTTAAGAACCAGTTCACTTCTTGAGGTAGATACAAACATAAAAAGAAAAGGTATGGGTTCTGCGCTGGTAGAAAGTTGATTAAAAGGTCCTCTAGAAATAAACAATCAGAAACCATTATTAAATGTTCAAATGCCATATCTATTCAGAAATTCAATTTGAATCTTCTGAACAGCACAGGTAACAGTGTGTGGACATACGATATCATGAAGAAAAAGAATTGTAAAAGCAGCATCTTTGTTACTGGATTTGATTGGCATCTACATTTGAAAGTGTTTTCACTATGCTCTTCCACAGAGAATCCGCTCTTAATTAGTACTCTGTGCTATTTATGTTTGTTTAACTTTTGTTTTTTTGCCTTTGGTAAATGTAAATGATGCTGCTGTTTGAATTTTTGTTTTGGCTTTACTTTAATAATTCATATTTTATCTCCTCTTGTTATAATGGAAAAAAGTTATATGTTTTTTTTTTTTTAAGTCCAAAATGCATATATCATATGATTTCTTGATATTAATGATTCTGTAATATTAAAAATTGTTCTTCTCTTCATATTCAAACTGCGGGTCAGATTTTGTTTATTTTCAGTAATTTTGGTGTTCGAACATAAAACTTCCTCTTCTTCAAAAAGTACTCCATTTAGCTGGTAGCGCTATAATAAAAATTATATATTATGTGAAATATAAACCATCAAAATGCAGTAATTAGGTAAGTTGCAGTAGTAATTTCCAAGAATTGATTTTTTGGCATCCTGCATCTTCAGTTTATATTGAATTCTATAATTAAATTATAATATAATTGTTATTTTAATTTTATTTTAAATTTTTCTTTATTTTGAAATTTTGAAGTATTATGCATATGCATACTATTATTTTGAATGCTATGCATAGATAGTACTGGACAGCATATGCATTCATAATACTTCAAAATTTCAAAACAAATGACAGTCTAAAATTAAATTAACAAATTTTTTGAAAGAATTATAATGTAATTATAGAATTCAATACAAACTGAAGGTGCAGGATGTTGCGGAAATCAGTTCCTGGAAATTAATATGGTAAGTTTAACTTATCTATATATATATATATATATATATATTTAATATTTGTGTTTTAGTAGTTTATATTTCATATAACATTAAACTTTATCAACACAGTGGTCAATATGTTGATGAATTATTTGAATTTTCAAAGAAATATTTATATATTTATTTTTATACGAAGTAGGATTAAGCCTTTTAAGTGATATTTTATCATATTATTCAGGATTGTCATTATTATATCTGTTATAATTCAAGATTGAAGCTGTGGGTCAGTAATCCTTTATCATTGGCTTAGCAGCCCTAATTGCTTCAGTACCTCACTTTGCAAACTTGTGATTTTGCAGTAACTCTTATAAAATTCTTTTATATTTTATACAACTTTGTATAAAATCTTTGCCACAGATACAAGCTGTTCATTCAGTTTGCAGTGTTCTAAATTATTTAACATTTAAAAGAAGTCAGTCTAACATCTGAAAGCGTTTCAATTTTGATCTGAATTACTTTCTTGTGATATATTTTTTTAATTATTGTGAATATTGATCATGTTTTTCATACAGACGTATTGAATGTTTTTGCGAATAAAGATTTATGTTTGTCAGGCTAAATTTATCTCTTATTTTTATTTAAATTTCAGTATGGTATTTGGTTCTTACATCCTTTGTTAATTTTCATTTGGTCCCTTTACAACTCTTTGATGTTATTCAAACTTCATTTGTTGCTTTTTTGCCAAATCTTTTGTTTCATTTTTTAACTGTTTATTTTTTTTTTTGTTTTATGGATAAGATAAAATTGCATTCATAGTAAACTTACAATTCTGTATGATTTTGTTTGTAGCATTTAGTTAATGCTACCTCCCTTAAAACTATTAAGGGAGGTAAATTTTTCTGTGATTCAGCATTGAAATTTTCTGGTGCAATAGTTTTCATGATTTTTTTAAGGCTTGGTTCTTTAAACTTAAGCAGTTGATTTGGAGAAGGCCTGTTTTGTAGCTTGTAATTTACATATTTTAATAAGCTTATTGGTTTATTTGTAGATCCTAATCTATTTGTTTTTTTCCTCAGCAAGGGGAACGAGAAGGTATGATTCAGTGCTTGAAAGATCAATTAAATAACATTGAAGAATGTCTTTTATTAGGATTCAATAATTTGGTAAGAATAATGAATATCAGTATTATTATTGATCTTGGTTTTTAAAGGGTGAAAGTTTGCTGTCTTAATAGCCCTGTAGTTAAGTAGTTGCTTTTGTCCCATTCTCATTATAATCTTTCCGGAGACTACTAATTGGCTAATAGCCAATGCATACTGGCAACATAGGCATTCAGATTCACTTAAAAGTTACTACCTATACCTAAAGTTGAATTTTAATTGATTGTATTATTGTTTTTTGCTTTAAGGTTTAATACTAATTACACTGAGTTCATTTCATAAAAAAAAAAAAAAAAAAAACTAAAGCAAATTATACCATTACTTACATCTGCATGTAAGAACAGCCGGGTTGATTTTTAAAACCCTAATAAATTAATTCTGTTTAACCTCTTCAGTCCTGGCATCCCCTAAAGGGTGTTTTTCAGATAGTCTAGTGGTTTTCTCACAAGGTTGGTAGTATTACTACTTAGTTCATCTGTTAGAAGAGAGATAGCAGCACATTTTGATCTATCTTGCAAGGTTGTATTAGTTGTCAATCAGCTGCTTTGTAAACTTCAACATGGCCAACTCCTGGAATCGCAAGTTTTCTGTAGGAGATAATGTAAGTACCTGTCAATATTCTTAATTACTTTATTACTTCAGTTTTTTTTATTACTAATATGTTTTCAAATTCTAAAAAAACATCTCTGGTACTTTGAATATGAATTTAACTGTAGTTTTAGCAACTGACAGGTAACCAAACTTTAATTTACTCTGCAGAGGATATCAGGTCTCAAGATTTCTTTTTTGAAAATATTGATACTTTGTTTTTCTCTTGACTGAGCTATAAATTTATTACTTTTTTATACCATTTTGGCCATTCGTGCATGTTTTAAGGGTTTTTGTGTTGTATTCTATTCTGACTACTTAAAGTAATTATTTTCTGATCAAATTTACATTGTGTTCAGACTTTATTTATTTTATGAAAATACAAATAAAATCTCATTTTTAATCATTAATTGTGTATGGTTTTCTCTGCCTAGGCTCAACTGCGATTGTTGAATTCATAATGGAACACTTGGATGGGGATATTTCAGACTGTGGATTGACTGATGATGAGAATTTGGATCCTACATTTGCAATTGTTATGTTTGCATAACAATTGTTTTAATTGTATGTTTGCAATGAAAGCAAATGATTATTTGTTGTCTTCTTCACCTTCATCTAATGATGACAATGATGATGATGATAATGAAGAAGGGTGATCAGGCGATTGAATACAGGCGAGATCAAGTTGCTTTAGGAACTGCGAAAAAAAGTCTTGGACTATCTTGATTTCAGATCCAGTGTGGCACAAGAATTAATCCATACTGAATTAGGATATTCTAGTGACTCAGATTTTGAAGTTGATCCACAACCAGCTGAACATCATCGGGGTACCACTCCAATCTTCATTTACAGGAATTTCATCACCGGTGACAAAAAATAGGTACCATTTTCTCCTGGCTGCTTAGCTAAAAAGCACGTATTAGGTATTCCACATGCAAAGTGGAATACTGTTTGCAGGATAACAGAAATTGTTTTAAATTATACCATGAATTGTACTTCTAAAATTTTTGTTTCTATTTTTAATTTAAAAAATTTTTAATTCAGCTTAATATTTTATTTTAGTGTAATTTTATATTTTTATAAAAACTGACTTGTAAATGAAGTCTGTCTATATATTTTTTTAAGGCTTTCAATACATTTTTTATAATTTACACTGTACTGTTTGAGTAGCATGTAATATGCTATTAATTTATATACCCAACAAAATTTTTCTGTTTTAATTACTGTAGTAATGAAACATATTGATCAGTTTTATTTTGATGTATTTCAAATTTAATAAAATAATGTTTTAATGTATTTTGGTTTTGCTTATTGATATTTATGAAAAATATCCTTAGGCCCTACCATAAAAAGAAGATTGTTAAAAACCTGATGTCTCCTACAAGGGACACCTAGATTTAGGGGCTGTAATAAAAAAAATGGGGAAAATATTGTAAAAAAAAAAGATGATGAATTTGGAACCTTTAGACATGATATAATTCAAACCGTAAAGATTTTTAAAAATAATTTTACTCAAGGACTGAGAAGGTTGAAATCTAGACTATCTTAATATAAATATTTGCAGAGAACTCTCATTAAAAAAAGTAAATTTGGTATGTTAATGTGACAAAATGACAAATTAATGAATCGTGTATAAATTTTTCTATGGAATTTTGAATAACCATAAAAACTTAACTGTTTCTGCAATTAGGCAGGTAAGTTGAACATTTTCTGGTATTAATTCTGGGAACTGAAAATGGAATGCTACTTAATAAATTTGTACTGTTGATAGAATTAACAGTTTTTAATTGAACAATTAGATCACTTATATTTCTTACATTCTCTTATGTTAATAAATTAAATTTTTCCATGATTACATTGTTATTAATATTCTGTGGTTTTACATATTCATTATTGTTAAGTTTATATATTATCAGTCTTAAGAACTTATGTATAGATTCAACATACATAACTTGAATTTGTGAATTGGGCTCCATATCAGTGGTGTAAAATCGTGTAAATCCTTTACACACATAATGAATATAATATTTTAAAAAATTGCTACTGATTTAAATTCTTTTGTATTTTGATATATGAATGAAAGCAACTGAAAACCTTAATTTCCTCAAATAACATTAATATCCTCAACACTGTAAATATGCTCTAATTTCTCATCCAACATTACAACTAGATATTTAATCCTTTGAACTTTACTTACCTTGAATTGTATATCAGAACTATACAGGTTGGCAATTTGATTTTATAACATATTTTCTCAAGTTAAATTTGAGGTTCATAGACACTAACCAGTTTAAGCCGCCGGCTTGGTCTAGTGGTGAAACGCGTCTTCCCAAATCAGCTGATTTGGAAGTCGAGAGTTCCAGTGTTCAAGTCCTAGTAAAGCCAGTTATTTTTACACGGATTTGAATACTAGATCGTGGATACCGGTGTTCTTTGGTGGTTGGGTTTCAATTAACCACACATCTCAGAAATGGTCGAACTGAGAATGTACAAGACTACACTTCATTTACACTCATACATATCATCCTCATTCATCCTCTGAAGTATTATCTAAACGGTAGTTACCGTAGGCTAAACAGGAAAAAGAGAGACACTAACCAGTAATTCACCGGGTTGGTCTAGTGGTGAATGCGTCTTCCTAAATCAGCTGATTTGGAAGTTGAGAGTTCCAGCATTCAAGTCCTAGTAAAGGCAGTTACTTTTATATGGATTTGAATACTAGATCGTAGATACCGTTGTTCTTTGGTGGTTGGGTTTCAATTAACCACACATCTCAGGAATGGTCGAACTGAGACTGTACAAGACTACACTTCATTTACACTCAAACATATCATCCTCACTCATCCTCTGAAGTAATATCTGAATGGTAATTCCTGGAGGCTAAATAGGAAAAAGAAAGAAAAGACACTAGCCAGTTCATCAATCTGTTAACATTGATGAACTGGTTAGTTAATCTGCATCTTGTGTTAATCTTGCATCTAGCATCCAAAAATTTTATGTCATCAGGAAACAGTAAATATAGGTTATCCATCAGTATTGCTAATAGAGCATACAGTTTTCATTAACAAAGAGTAAAAATAATTATTTACCCAGTTGTAAACACTGATATCAGACCACTGATATTAATTTAAAAAGTTTTAGAGAATAGATAACACATTATGATTTACTTCAAAATTTTAGATGCACAGATTTTAATAAGTTATTCTATTTTAGAATAAAGTGGCTATTAACATTAGTAGTTTATGAGATTTGCTCCAAAACAAAGTTCACTTTATTGTTTCAAGGTTTTAACCTTGTTTTTTTAACAGCCTTTACGTTGTTTGTAAAGAATTTGTACCTCTTGAGTATGCCTTCTACAAATATCTCTTTGAATGACTTCAAAAACGTTCAAAGGTACAGTGAAGGCAATTGAATGTTAACCACAATAACTTTCCAGTTCAATCTGCACCTACAGTTTGAGAATTTCTGGCAAAGAAAAATATTCTCAGATTTTTACATGCAGCTCTGACTTAGCTGTGTGATTCTACTTAAGATCAAATCTAAGTTGGAGGGTCATCATTTCAGAGCTGTGAAAAAAGTTTTAACATTTCAGTATTATCATATCAGTTTAAAGAACATTGGAAACGTTATGTAACCTTCAAAGGTTACACTTTGAAAGAGACAACTTAAAAATGTAAATTTAAATGAAAAAATCAGTACACTCTTTTGTGTCTATCTATCTGTTTGAGAAAAAATCCTTATTGCTGAAACTACTGTACCTTTAACCTGAATGTGTATGCTGCCCATGTTACAAATTATTCATACTGAAAAGTTTAAAATTAGTAGAATTTAAATTTCTTAAATATTAGTTATTGGTTATTTTTGTAATGTATTTTGTGGATTTATAATGCACAGTGGTGAGATTTTTAGTGTTCTGTAGTTAAAACAATATGTCATTTTATGGTAATCTATTCATTGTAGTGAGTACTTCACTGTATATTGTAGAAACGTTTATTTATTGTCATAATATATTAACTTTGTATCATCTGTTATATATTACAATTTTTAATAATATTTCTGTTGTATTATAATTACCTCAATTTTTTTAAATATCTTCAAATTTATAAGTCTTTCTGCAATTCCATCGTTAAATTTTGCAGTAACAAGAAGTGCTTTGATTTCTCATGTTACTGTTACTTAGTTTGATTCCTGTCCTAAGTTCTTCAGCTTATTTATAAATCTGTTTTTCATAAGTTTTATAGATTATTTCATAATTAAAAAAAAGGTTGACCAAGGGAAGACATCATATTTGTTGTATGTTTTTATTTTAAAATCGTTTATATGCATTATTAAAAATTTTTTTTTCTATTTGTTTTTTCTAGATTACGGATGACTCATCTGGTATCAGTCCATTAAAGGTAAGGTTTTCAAAAAATAATTTTAATACTGGATATATTCTAGGTTAGGTTGGTATGGTTATTATTATAGATGTAGTGAATTTCTGAATTTTACAGAGATGAAACTACACTATACTTAAGTGATGATTAGTTTGAAGTTGTCAAACATGCCCAGTTAAAATTTCAATTAATTTCATTTTGATGTGTGTAGTATATATATATATATATACACAAGGTGTGATAAAAAAAAATGGTGAATCATTTTTTATTAAAAAAAGTAATAAGGTTACATAGAATTCGATTTAATCTCCTTCAAAGTACTGTCCTTGGCTAACAATGCACTTATCCCAACGTCGACTCCATGACTGGAGGCATTTCTGGAAGGTGTCTTTCGGAAGGGCTTTCAGCTGCTCGGTCGTGGCCCTCTCAATGTCAGCAATTGTGTCAAAACGTTTTCCTTTAAGCACAGTTTTAATTTTTGGGAAGAGCCAAAAGTCGCATGGTACTAAATCCAGTGAGTATGGTGGATGTGGACAGACAGGAACTCTTTTTTTCGGCCAAAAACTCGTGAATGAGAAGCGTGGTGTGACACACAGCACGTTGTCATGGTGAAGAAGCAAGCCATTGGTCCATTTTTCTGGGTTACTTTGTTCGTACGTCGTTTCGCAAACGTTGCAGTACACCCTTATAAAATTCAGAGTTTACAGTTGTTCCCCTTGGAACGAACTCTGATCGCACTATGCCCTCACTATTGAAAAAAACAATGACCATGACCTTGATGTTGGACGACGTGCCTTTTTAGGGCGAGGAGATGAACTGGTTTTCAATTGGGAACTCTGCATTTTGGTCTCAGGCTCATATACATAGACCCACCTTTCATCTCCAGTTACAATTTTGACCATCCGGATCTGCATGAAGACGACCCTTCAAATCCGTGCAAATTGACACACGATTTTCCTTCTGTTCATCACTCAAAAGTTTGGGAACAAATTTTGCACTCACTCGTCTCATTTGCAATTCATTAGTTAAAATGCTTTGAACGGATCCGTACGAGATGTTAAGGTCTTCCGATAGCTCTCGAATAGTCATTCGCCTCTTTGAATGAACCATTGTTTCCACTTTTGAAAATGTGCAATTTTCAACTGTTTTTGAGGTTACTGGACGTCTCGCATGCTGTTCGTCTTCAACAGACTCATTTCCGTTTTTAAATCGATCATACCACTTGTACACAGTCTTCAAAGTTACCACATTATCGCCGTACACCGATTCTAACATTTTGTGAGCTTCTTTGGCACTCTTTTGCAACTTAAAGCAAAACTTAATGTTAATGCGTTGTTCAAAATAAACACAATTCACGATAAACACAACCTCACTCTAGCGGCTCTGGCAGCTGACTGGCAAGCTCGAACGTGTTACAACTTGTCCCTGCCTGTCTCAGTTGATCACGCATGTGGACAAATTACAGCATATGGATGTAGTGTTGGCAGTTGCCGCTATAAAAATTCATTCACCGTATTTTTTGATCACACCTCGTATATATGTTTGAACAATATATCAAACATTATTATATTTATCAAACATTATCCGATGAACAAAATTTTATAAATAAGCAAAAAAATGAAATAAAAAAAAATTATAAAAGTAGAATTATAAAAGTTGTGAAATATGTCTTTTGTCTGTGTGTTTGCGTGCGCACGTGTGCATGTGTGTGTGCACATGTGCATGTGAGTTTGCTTATACAATACTGTAAAATAGTATCAAGCTTTTTATTTCTTCTGTGTATTATAATTTCTCCTTTTTTTTTAGAATGAAAGACTGTGTAACTGGAAAAAGGATTTAATTAACGAAATAAAAAAGGCCTGTGAATTACTCAGCGAGATTGATTCTTTCAGTTTGTCACATGTAAGTTTAACCACATAACTTGTATAATCATACTTGTTATTATTCATTTTTAATCAGTAATTTTCAATAGACTTAAAATCATTAAATCAGAATGATAATTATTTTTTACTATTTATTGTTTTAGGAATTCTTTTTAGGGTAATATTCCTGGTATTATTATTTCTGATAGGCATATATATTTCACATCCTCCCCTTTCCTCTAAAAATACTTACTGATAAACTGTAGATACAAATGCACATTTTTATCATTGTGTACCCCTGCTGCTTAATCGCAGAGGGTATATTTATATTAGCGTAATTATAGTGCAACCAGGTTTTTTACTTTAATCATATGCAAAATTAAAAATACAAACAAATTCCTTTAATAACAATAATTACTACAATATTTTAACATCAATTACAAAATTTGTGTGTGTTTTATTATCATTAGTTTCTAGTCTTCATCATCATCATCATCATCCTCCTCCTTGCCACTTCCTTCCTCTTCACTTATTTTGAGAAGGTAGCCGTTGTAATGGTAGTGGCTTTTAGGTTCCTTGAGAATTATAGTTGGGATCTTTCTGAAGATAATAATTGTAATCTAAAAATATGATTTTCCCAGCCTTTTCTATTGACTATTTCTTTTTTTTATTGTGGATAAAACTGAAATGACTGAGGCACCTCTCAGTCGCTGCTGTTGTTGCTGGAGCTGATAGAATGCAATTTTTCTACTTCACTTAGGTCAGTACTGCACACTAGTCTTGTTCACCATTCTATGGAAGCCATGCTTTACTGACTTCCATAGGAAATCTACCCCAGATATTTCCTTTCCTGCTCCGCTATCCTGCTAGTTCTACCATAACAGATTTCTCATTCATGGTTATTTTTTTAATTGGTTGATGATTCCATCAATTAACTCCTCGGTCCTGCAGTTTGGCTCCTGGGAGGCTGGATTTAATAAATCAGTTGCTAAATGAATTAAGCTCCCAGATGTCTTCATTTTTTCATGAAACTCTTTCTGTAAAATGTATGTTACACACTTGAGAGGAAGCTTTTTGGTGAAAACCAATGACTTTTTTTATAAATTCTTTAAAATACCATGTACTTCGTGAATTAAATATTTGTTGTCATCATTGCTTGTTGGTTTTAACAGTGAAATAATTTTTTGTATGAGAACTCAAAAATCCTTGTCATCTAAAACATTAGTTTTTACCTCTTTATGGTGTTTGAATAGTTTCTCAACGCCTTTGTTCATGGCAGTTTTTATTGTTGTATAAACTTTCTAGACAATGTGAATTTGTCAACCAATGAGTTTTACCAGGAAGCTTCAATTATATGTGACTTTTGTTTATCTTTCCCAAAGTAGCCCTCAGTCTTTGGCTATTTTTTATCGTTGTGTGGTAGTGGAAAGAATGATCCCACTAGTTAATGTAGCATATGGCCAAGGCAATCTAGGGGCATGATAAAATGCTGTCTGTTGTTCTCTTGAACAATTTCAAAAGCTTTCTATAAATTTCTGGTATATTTTCCCCATCAGTACCAAAACTTTATTGGCTCCATACTAGTCTAGGATGTCTTGAATTTCAGAAGCAACATAGTTGGAATGATGCCCATTCTCCTCTTTATTCAAAAACTTGTCGAAAATTTGGGTGTACTGATGTGGAGATCATGAAATTAAAATTACCTTCATTAGGAATACTACTCCAAACATTATTCTAAAAATGCAAATTGCCAAATATGTTTATTATCTCTTTCGAACATCAGTCATCCTACTATTATATTTTGTATCTAAGAGGGTAGTAGATAGGGACTTCCTTGTTGCTGGTATAAATGATGAAATTGATAAAATCAATTATCAGATATTGATGAAATTCCTTCCATAGCTCGTGCTCAAAAATCCCTAATAGTACTTTGGAAATGTATATAGCTCATGCCATTGTAATGTTGCTTTCACCTGAAATAAAATAAATTTATATTAATAAAATGACTACCCTAGAGCATAGTGCATTCACAACAGGCATTAATTTAATCAGGCGCGTTGAATATGCAATAAATTATCACATGTAGTGTTTGGCAAATTTGTGTTTATGTTGACAACGTCATATAACAGTTGGAAAAAATGTATATATAATTTTAGTCTTAATAAAATAGTCAAATAGTACACATCAATAACTGAATTTTATCTATTGTAATTTGATTAACTATTTTAATATTAGTGATTATTTTTATAAAGTAAGTTTATACACTCTAATTCTAATGGTTATTCAGTTATACGAACAAATTAACATTTAAACAATATTCTTCCTTCCCTTTCTTTTTCCTATTCAGCCTCTAGGAATCTAGGTATTACTTAAGGGAATGAATGAGAATGATATGTATGAGTGTAAGTAAAGTGTAGTATTGTACAGTCTCAGGTCATACCATTTCTGAGATGTGTGGTTAATTGAAACCCAACCACCAAAGAACACCGGTATCTACGATCTAGTATTCAAATCCATATAAAAGTAACTGCCTTTACTAGGACTTGAATGCTGGAACTCTCAACTTCCAAATCAGCTGATTTAGGAAGACGCATTCACCACTAGACCAACCCGGTGGGTTAAACAATATTCTTTTAGAATTAACCTTTGCAGTGGATGACTAACTTACTTCAACTAAAAATTTGGGAATGCTGACTTGCATCTGTGCCTTGCCGTTTATTTTTTGGATAAAATTAATGATTAATAATCATTAATGAAGTTTACCTGCATACATACACCTCCTTTTTATTCTTTACTATTGTTTTGAATTGTTTCCATTGGGAGTTTTATTTTCTTACCATTTTTAAACCAGCTTCAAAAAATGTGGAGTGAAGAACTGTTAAGCACAGGTTTAAAAACACAATGTTTACACGAAAATGCAAAGTTAAACATCCAAGTTCACGGTATGAGGCAACGCTAAACTGGTGAAGAAACTGATAGCACAGTTTGATGATGAGTGCTGTTCCTTCTTGGAAGCAGCTCAATTTATTGATGAATATGTGTAAAATTGTGAATGATTTGACTGAACTTGTGTGGTTATGCAGTTATTGCATTGATTATCAGTACCATTGAATTATTACCATGATACAAGGGGTTGGTGCTGACACTGACAAGTACAGGCTTCAGATAATAAGATTTATTTACTTTTATACATAATAGAATGGTACCTGGATTGGTTACTATTGTTTTATGATTGGCTTAAAACAATAATCCTACCTTTTTTTCAATGCAATTGCATTTTCAGTCTTTGTTGTGAGTTCTTTTTCATTCATTTGTCTACATGGTCAGTGCCGTATTCTTTATGCGTGGGTAGGTAGGACCTGAATGTAGTAAGTGAAAGATTTACATACATGTATGTGGCTTAAGTAAATTTATTGAAATGAACATCAATCTAGGCTAAAAAAAGTAATCCTAATAATTCCCAATATTTTCTGGGAATTTTTTTGGGAGCAATATTCCCACTAAATAAATTCCTTCCCAGGAATATTCCTGGTGAGGAATATCTCTGACATTATCATCATCAGTGCTTCTGTTACATTATATTATATATGCTTTCTTTTTATTTTTTATCTTATTCTTTTTTAAACTTAATTTTTTCTGCTAACAGTAACTAAGTTGTATAATAATTCTTGACTCATTTTTGGTTTCAGCAAGAAGAGTCTTAGCAAGTGATGAAAACTTTTTTACCATTTTTTCTTCTTAGATTATTGTTTCAATCTAAGTATTTTAAAAATCTAGTATTTTTTTAGTTTCTTTATTGTTTTTTCTATGTATGCGTTTATTTATGAAAAAAACATTTAGTTATTGATTAGAAATTTTATTTTTTGATTTATATTATTCTTTGTAAAATAATTTCTGAGAGAGCACTCACTTATGACTTCATTTGTGAACACTTGCACCAAGAGTTCACTTGTGACTTCTGAGTTCATGTAAGAAAAATACAAATAGAGATTTATCAGTCATATAAAAGTCTTTCTTAGTCTTTCAGTTTTTACCTTGTTGAACTCTTCTGATCTTATTTGATCACGATTAAATCAATTTTGAATATGTTATTTTTTCTTTAATTATATTTTATGATATGATTTTCAGAATAAAGAAAGAGAAGGATTTTTAAATTCCTATTGTATGTTTGAACAAAGGATTAAAACTTTACAAGATCAGATTTTTCAGTCTCAAAAAGCTAAAGAAAAAATCTATGACAGACTTTGTGCACTGGAAAAGACTCAGGTATGACATGAAATATTTAAATCCTTTTAGATATGGCCATTACCTATAAGAAAGAATCTTATAAACAGCTATCTTTCCCTGTAATCTTTAAGTAGTTAGATTTCACAAACCAAAATGTAGATTTTGTAGTAAACGAATCATGATGTACACATAATGCAGCAATTATTTTCTTGATTCATTTTAAGAATTTGATGTTGAAAAGATTGCTGTAGTAAAAACTTGGCTTTATGTTGATAAATTTCATTGACCATCATCAATATTCCTTCTTTTTATCCAGTTGTTATTGGATAGGGCTAAAGATTAAGGACTTAATCTTAAATTGTCACTTAAATTATCTCACACTTAAATTGTCTCCACCATTCCTCTATGAAAACTTTCTATACCTCTATACCTCTATTCCTGTTTCAGGTCTTCCTTTAAGTAATGTTTTCATCATTTTCTTGGTCTTCTTCATATTATATTTAAATGAAAAATGACTTTTTGTTACTCTTCCACTTGACACTATAAGTGTGTAAATAAGATTGGTCTACCCTGTTCATTTCTCTCTTGTAGTCCTCTATATCTTAGGTTTTCTCTTATTGCAGCATTTGTTACTTATATCTTCTTGTCTTATCTACTATGCTTCTTAACCATTTATCTCAGTTGTCCACATTTCTCTGACCAATATTTATAAAATACTAGTTGTAATGAAGAAGTATTTATGTTTGAAAATATCGTTTTTTATTTTTTATTTTGTGGAAATTACTTACATATGCAAAATGTCAATGAAGTTTTCTGATTATTGGTTCATGTATAATTTTACTAAAATTGTATTAGTTTTTAGAGATTCAAATTTAGAATTTTTTAAATATTATTTGTGTCTATTATGCAAAAACTTTTGCATCTGGCTTAAACACTATTTTCTGTTATTGTTATTCTACTATTGTGTTCCAGTGTTTATAATTTATCATTAAAAATAATCTATATGTGGTAATTATAATACAATGTGTACAAGAAAGATTATCAGGTTTTTAAAGTTATTTAATTTCTCATAATTTTGACATACTGTAATTGATCACAAATCAAATGAAAGTGTAACACTACAGTGCTTCCATACAAGTGTTCAGTGAGAGCCATTTGTCATGTGGCACACATCTAATCGATTGAAGAATTCATCCTGTACTTTAACCTGTATATCTGGAGTAATGGAAGTGACAGCTTCTTCAATTCAATATCTCACATTGGGTAGATCAGTAGGCAGCAGAGGCACATACAAGATCCTTATGTGTTGTGTATTATGCTGTAGAGGAATGTCATTGTCACTGGAGTATCGCAATTAAACTTTCTGCAGAATGGATGTTGAATTGTAACTACAGAGTCACATTTAGCAAACTGCAAACCACAGAATGTTTTCTCTTCAGGAGTTGCCATCTTTGCTTGTGGCATTGTCAAATGGAAATGTAGGGAATCAATCTGCGACCATGCGTGCAACTAAAAATTGTTTTTTTTTGCTCTTTGATTCTGATCTTTTGTTCTTTGAAATCAACACTGTACTCCCCAATATTCTTTTTTGGACATCCAATGCATTCATAGCTGAACTGCAAGAGTAATTAAACAGAAATCATCAAATGAATGATATCCTTTAATCTTAGATCATTTTCAGTTATGATTTTTGGTATATTATGCTATTATAGTGTTAATACTTACTATAATAATTTGTAATAATAATAGTTAATGTAAAAAAGAACAAAGAAAAAATTGTTCATGCAAAAGTTATTCTTTTTATAAGAAACAGTCAAATTCTTTCAGTTGGCTGAGAAACTCTGAAAAACAAAAGGAAAAGTGTTTCTTTTATTTTTATAAATGAATTTATGTGCTACATATCTGACTTGTATAAGACACTGCATGGAACAGAACTATCTTTCTCTCACCACGTTACCTACTATTGCCACCAAACCACTTAATATTTATAATCGTCCTTTTTTTTAAAATTAGATCATGCGTTGTAAACTGTCAAATGAATAATTTTCCTTATCTAAAAATGGTTTTCAAAATGTACTTCTACTTTTAATCTCACGTTTTCTAAGGTAAAATCTGGTTCTGAACATTCTCTGATACTTGATCTCTTAACTTCTCAAGAAATTTATATTCTTAATAATAGCTTTAAGCAAATCTATCCAATTTTATTTTTATTATAAAAATATATATTACAAAGAAAATTATTGTAAATGTTCAAAAGTTTGGTCATTAAACTGTTCAGATGCATTTTACTTTTGGCCTAACTTTTATGAAGATGATCTAAACAGGTCTTTTTGGTTCTGTTGGTATTACCCAGTTAAAAAAAAATAACAAGTAAATCCTGATTTATATGTCTAATATAAATGCAAAGTTACATTTTACTTAACTGGGTGTGTTAATAAGTATGTTGGATTTTAACTTGATTTTTGAAAAATATATTTTGAATCATTAGAATAAATATATAGAACTTTAAATTTGATTCGTGAAGTATAAATACCAAAACATTAATACTTGAATATTGTGATAAAATTTGTTATTCTGTAATCAGTAATGGATGTTTGAAGCAAATGGAATTTTGTTAATGTGTATTTGAATTATTTTTTTGAACATAAGACTCAAATTGCAAAAATAGTACATTGCACACTTACATTTAATATTACAATAATTTAATTTTACAGTTGCTTTTAATTTAGTTTAATTTCCCAAAAGGAAAATATTTGCTGGTATAAAATCTGAAGATATTTTTGACCACAAAGATCTTTATTCTGTTAAAAATATTATCCTTGGAAAGAAAGATACTTGTCACAAGCCTTTTAGATAAAGAATGACCAAAGTATGCTTCTTATGCCATGTTAAAGAACATTTTTATTAAGTGATAGCCATTTCCAATTCATCGCCAGGATGACAAGTAGTATGTATGAAACCTATATCCTTATTTCTTTTCCTTTAATGATATAATAAATTATAAGACTGTTGCAGTTACGTCAACATCTGAAACTGTTTTCAAAAGATAAAGGACCTGTTGAATGGCAGCAGCAGATTGGCATACTCCAGCATTAATTTATTTTTACGTATGTAATGATTGTTCTTGAAAAATGTTCTTGTAACGGTGTATTGAATTCGTAGAATAAATAAGAATTAACTTCATTAACCAGTTTTATCAAAAAGGAAAGGTCCTATAGCATGATGGCAGGAGATTGTGCTTCCAACACCAATTTTATATGTGGGTTTAATGGTTGTTCTCATTGGGTGGATTTTTATGTGTTGATGGATTCTTCCCACTGGTATTCACCTATTCAGATGAAACCAATCCTCAACAATAAAGCAAACACGATTTAATATCTCAGCTCAATTTTGACTAACAGCAGATCAAAACTAATGACAGCATTATAAATATTTTTTGTGGTTTGGCCTTTTAGTCCATTAGCAACATTTGTAAAATAAACATGCAATTTTAATTTTCTTGTAAAACCTAGGAAAAATCTCTGTAAGTTAAATGGTTTCCTATCTTCAAGAACTAAGTGTTCAGAATGATGATCAGTCTGAACCATTTGTTGGTGAGCTGATGAAAAAAATCTGGCTGATTTTTTTTCACTTTTACAAAATTTTATTTGAAATATTGATAATTTATTAGGAACTCTTGACTGGAGGAGACACCTTGTTTTTCATGTGTTAGAAATCTTTAAATGTGAATTCTCTATTAAACATATTATTCGTGGAAAGGAAGATAGCTGTCACAGCACAGAGTAATGGATACTGAAATGACACTACTTATGACACAAGCTTATATTTAAAAAAGAAAATAAATTTATTCATCTGAAAGTTAAAACTCATTTTAAGGGTTGTTTTCCTTTTTAAACATTTTTTAGTTATCTTAGTAATACTGTTGCAATCCAGTTAATAAGGTATTGTAAATATTAATATTAATATTTGTTGAGTTTGTTAGCATCAAAATCAACAGGTAAATTATGTTGTACTTAATATGTGATTAATAGCTTGAATATTGAGTGTGTATACAATTATATACAGATTGGATAAGATCAACTTTTGTACTGAAATTGGGCGTGTAGGTTTTTTGATAGTGTTATTTGAATTAAGAATTGAAAAACTGACCACAGAAGTGTAAAATTTGTGTAGAACAAAACTACTTCATGTGCTGTCGTAAATTTGGTGATTTACACAAAGAATGTACACCTGTGGTATGTAAGCTTGCTGTAGTGTATTTTATTATGAATTTGTTGATATTCAGATAAAATTTTATGCTATTATTTATTAGTAAGGTTTCCAAAAATCTTCTTTCATAATCTTTATCTGTATGTTTATTTCTTCTTAAGTTATGGTTTTTTGTTCTAGTTCTGCATTTTTGATTGTGTTTATTTGTGTTTCTGAGTAAATAATATCCAGTATTTTTTTAACAATTATTTTTCTTGTAAATGCTATAATGTTATCAATTTTTTTAAATGTTTTTTTTTTTCAGAGAGAATATGTGGCATCACAGTCAGCCAGTTTGCAAAAGAATGGTTGCAATTTGGGTGATTCGTTTGCTGCTAGTGTCCCTGTAACTGATGAAGTTGCCAATCTTTTAAATATCATTAGGTGCAAGGATGATGTGGTAATTTAAAAATGGTCTTATATAAAATTGAGTGTCTATGTGTATGTGTGTATGTACTCATATGCGCCTCACTAACTCCCAAACTGGTTGCCACAGACTGATGTTTTCACCACTTTATGTATTGAACTTTAAAAAAATGTTTTGGATTAAATGTTTTGTAAATATTTTATAATTAAGTCAGCGGTGGGAGTTAGAGTGTTTCACATCTTGGTTTATTATTTTTTTATTGTAGATGTATTTTGAGTTGCTGACTAAATCATGTTCTGTGAGATAGATGTATGGTATCTTTAGAAGATATTCTGAATTTTCTTTTAGTTTTTAATTTATTGAAATCAGGTTATATGTTCTATTGAAGAAATTTAGTAAAAAATGTTTTATGTATATATATATATATATATATATTTTTTTTTTTTGTTAGGTGAGTGATATTTTATTTTGTTAGGTGAGTACTGTATTCTTAGTGAAAAAAACAGTTAGGTCTGTATAAAATGTTGTTTTATTCCAGGAATATACATTGCCAAGTTTTTTTGGTGTTTGCATTTCATATAAAACTGAAGGTTATTATTCATTCCACTGTCTCCTTTTTGTGTTTAGTTTAACAAATGAACTTCCAATAGAATAATAGATTGCCATATGTGAGATGCCTTTTAATCCTTATACCATCTTCATTGTTGATTCATAACTGTAGTTTACATATATGAGGCATATGAAGAAAGTAAGTTCTGTTTCCTTCCACCACCAGTGAAGTGCTGCAATTGTAGCTCTGAGTAAGTAATACCACATTCTTTCATTTGTTGGCTTTTGATAGATGTTATTAGAAGTACAGCAACATTTTTTTTATGAGATCTGTTCAGAAAATAACCAAATTTATTTATTTAATTTTTATTATTAATTTTACAGATTATTGGTTCTTGTCACCTTCAAAGTATTCCCCTCCCCTTTCACACATTTTTCCCAGCATTGTTTCAACTATGTGAAGCAGTCCCCTGGATAGCTTCATTTGAAATTGCAGATTTGAAGTTCATCATAGCAAATAACATTGACATATTGATTCAATTCTATTTGAATTTTATCTCGCCTGGAAAATTCATTCAAAATTCCAGATATCCTATTGTTCAAGAAACCAAATTACCTACTTAGTGGTGGTCACCTTTCTAATAATGTTAAGGGCAGCAATACTGTCTCTTCTTTATTGCTGTAACACTCATAAAAATCTCTCAACCATACTTACGAATTTCTGGAAAATTGAAGAAATTAATACTGGTGCTTTAATTAATGAAACCTCTACATGTGAAAAACATTTTCAGTCCAACACTACCCGAAATAATTAAGGCAAATTTATTGTATTGTTACCACGCAAAGATTAATAACATTCAAGTAGGTGATTCTTATGTTAATGCTAAAAATAGTTTCTTATCTTTAGAAAGAAAACTAATCAACAATGCCAACCTTAAAAAGGACTACTCCGCTTTCACACAGGAATATTTAGAATTAGGTCACATGTCATTACTCAATTCCAATGATTTGTTAATTAACCAATCGAATGTGTGCTATTTACCCCACCCAGTATTCAAGCCTTCTAGTTTAATTACTAAAATTCGAGTTGTCTGTGACGGTTCAGCTAAAATCATTAATGGCCTATTTCTTAATGGTACTTTATTAGTCTAGTTGGACCTTTTCTTTCTTTTTCCTGTTTAGCCTCCGGTAACTACCGTTTAGATAATTAGTCTAGTTGGACCTGAAATCCAACAAGACTGATTCTCCATTTTGCTTACATTAAGAATTCTTAATTACATCACTATGTATAACATAGCTAGAATGTATAGTCAGGTATTAGTTAAACCTAGTGATTCCAGTTTACAATGTATTCTTTGGTGTGATTCTCCAGATAAAGAAATAAAACACTTTGCATTACAAACTGTAATGTTTGGGATCACTTGTGCACCATATTTAGTCACTAGATGTCTAATTCAAATAGCTAATGAAAATAAGAAAGATCTTCTACAAGCTTGTAAGTCTATTTGAAGTGATATTTATATTGATGATCTCATAACAGATTTAGACAACTTAAATGAAGTTATTAAATTGAAAATTGATACTTCTAAATTATTAGAACTATATAATTTTCCACTCCAAAAATGGTTTTTCATAAATAGTACCATTTCTTCTGAATATAATTCTTCCATTCCTTCAAATCAAGAACAGAATTTAGTTACTTTAGGGGTTCTTTGGAATAATTCTTCAAATACATTACTTTTCCAAATTACTCATTCTAATGATTCTAAAAAACAAACTAAAAGAAATATTGTGTCCATTATAGCAGGTGTGTTTGATCTTTTAGGACTCATTCGTCCTATTGTTTTCTCACATAAACATTTTATGCAATTGTTGTGGCAACTTAAAATTAATTGGGATGAAATATTACCTAACATGTTACTAACAATGGCTCAATTTATACAACCAGTTGCATTTGATTGAATCTATTAAAATAATTCATTCCATCAAACCTAACATTAATAGTAGAATTAATTCTATTCAAATACATGGATTCTCCGATGCCTCTATAAAAGACTATAGCTGTTGCATTTACAAATGAATTGTATATGCATGCCAACCATACAACTTCTAATTTGCTTTGCTGTAAATCAAAATTATCATCAAAAACAAATTACATTAGCAAGACTTGAACTTTGTGGTTGTTTACTACTTAGTCGTGTTTATATGTGTACTTATACACGATAAGATATACTTATACACATTCTACAATAGCATTATATTGGATTCATGGACAACCATCTAATTGGAAAGTATTTGTCAGCAATAGAATTTCCGAGATTTAGAAAAATACTTCAAATGCTAATTGGCATTTTGCCAAATCCTCTGCTAATTGGCATTTTGCCAAATCCTCTGCTAATTGGCATTATGCCAAATCCTCTGATAATCTAGCAGCCATATTGTCTAGAGATTGTAGACAAAGTAGATAGATTACTTGACATATCACTTTGGTGTTATGGTCCTCAATGGCTTTCACAATCTTCTTTCAATTGGCAAAAAGGTAATAATATTACTTTTAATAACTGTAATATGAATTCTGAATGTTTAATAAGAAACCACAAAAATATAGTAACATCATTTGTATCTACTGTTGCATTAGATTACACAGAATGATTTTCTTCACTACACACTTTTATTTGCACATTTAGTTTCTGTTTTAGATCTTTCCATAATGCTAAATCAATTAAAACGGAACGAATCATTGGTTCCCCTAACTGCAAAGGAATTAAATAATACTCTTTTAACTTTTTTATTCAGCAATCACAACACATGCATTTTAGTAACAAAATAAATAATCTTGGAAACAATCAAACTATTTCTAATTATAGCAGTCTTATATCACTTGGTCCATTTCTGGTTAATTTAGGCTTACTTTGTGTAGGAGGCAGATTACAACATTCTGAATTACATTACCACGTTAAACATCCTCTGGGTGATGTAAATAAAAATCAGTAATTTTTTCTTGACTGTTTTTTAAGAAGTTGCTTATGAATGTGAGATTAGAATATCAAAAATTATGGTATACTTTTATCTTATCAGGTATTTCTTTTCCTTATAAGTAATTGCTGATAACTACACACAAATACTGATCCTGTATAAGTAATTTCTTAAAAGAGTGTGAATAAAAGGAACAAAATACTTATTCTTAAGAAATTACTAATTAATTTTTAAGTAACCTCCAGATCAACCTTATAATCAGTTATGGCTGTACTTATGAAGTCGTTGCAAAGACCTACTCCGTTTTGAAGAAGTATCAGTTAATCATTTATATGGCATTTTCCTACTGGATGAAGTAAACAAGAAAATGGGAGGAGCATTATCATCAAAGCAGAAAATTGAAATATTTCTTCAATATCTTGAGTGGGAGAAGATTTTGGTGTTCACTGGACGACGGTAATCGATTATGTTTTGGACAAAATGCCAAAAGCAAATGACTGGATTTATTTCCCGAAATGTGCAGGAGGTTAATGAAGCCAAATTTATAAGGAATTCAAGGTTTAAAATGTTGTGTGTGCTAGGTGTAGATTGCACCCATATTGAAATTAAAAAAACAGCACAGTTTGGTGACTGTTATATCAATCGCAAGGGTTATCCGAGTATTAATGTGCATGTAACTTATGATGCCCATGAGAAGGTAACCAGTGTTGATGATTCATGGCCAGGCAGCACCCCCATGATAGTCGTATTTGGATATGCAGTAAAACACTGGAGGTAACAACAAAATTTAATGGGGCTGCTTGTCTTTTGGGAGATAGTGGTTATGCTACTACGTCATGGCTGCTTACACCATTTAGAAATCCTGATAGTAATAAAAAAACTCTCAATAAACAACTAAGCAAAGAAAGAGCAATTATTGAGAGAGTTTTCAGGCAAATGAAGCCTGATTCCCATTGTTCCCATTGTTGGAAAACCTGGTTTGAGTAAAATTAGAAAAACTTCCAAAAATTTTTGTTGCTTGCGCCATGTTACACAATTTTGGAAAACTGAGGATTGATGTATACGAAATAGCAGATGAAGGAATTCATGCTGATGATAAAGAAATTTTGGAAAATGATGAAGTAGAGGAAGAGTTAGGCAGATAAAAAGAAGATAATAACAGAAGAGAGCTGAAATAATGGTTATACTTGGAGTTAGTTGATAATTGAAATAACCCTAATTTTTAATCCTTTTGTGTTATGTATTTACATTTATCCTTTTCATTTGATTAAGTTAAATAATTAATGTTACAAGAATGTAGTAATGTACAATGTAAGAATGTAGTAGTGTCTAAAAAAATTGTAAGTAAATAACGTTAAAAAAAATTATTGGTAATAAGAAATAATTAAATAAATAAATAAAAAAGTAAATAATTATTACATACGTATAGGTTCTTACAAATGCATAGGCTGGTAGAAGTTACATATGTAGCCTAAAATGTATGTTTGTACATATATATATATATATATACATATGTACGTGTATGTATTCATACTTACGTATGTAACTCTACGTATAGGCCTCATACATATGAAGACTAAACGTGCATGGTCTTTTTTGTTAGGATAGAATGAAATAAAATAAAATGAACTTATTTACAAAACATGCTTGGGAAAATATTACAGATTGAAATAAGATACGTTGAATTTGTCCTTAATTTGTTCATTGGAAGATGCAAACGAAGTGGTGTCAGTTTCCTTGCCGTGATCTGTTTCTTTTAAACATTTTTGAACTCCAGTAATTCTCTCTACAATTTTATTTCTTTTCTTTCATTTTAACTTCTCGTCTCATTTGAGTTCTGATGAGTTGTTATTGTTCATTGAGAACAGTTCTCTGTAATTCGTTATTTGACAAGGGAGCTGTTTCATCAGTGTCACCTGTTTTTTGTCTCAGCTTGGCATTACGATTATTCGCATCAGTTACAGAAAGTAACAGTGTTTCACATTCTTCTGGAGTATGTTATCTTTGCTATCTTCAACTCCAGCACTTGCTACCCCTGGAAATTGTTTGAAATTGGGATTTTCATATTCTTCTACGAGACTTAACAAATCCTTCTCCCAATTTAATAATTTTATTGCCTTGTTGCCTGTTTTCTGCTTGTCTGTTTTCTTTCTAATTTCATGCTTCATATTGTTAAGCATTTACCATTATTTTTGGCAGTGACATTTTCTTTCTCGTGATCTATTTAAATTCTTTCAAAATGTTTGCCCATGCATTTTCTTTAATGTATATAAATTGAAAGGTCAAAGATTTGTTTACAACAACTTTATGATTTCAAGAATACATTTACTAAATACACCCTACCATCAGCCTCATTATTCGTATTATCTGAAACCAGTGAAAATTGTTTTTCTTCTTCACTTGAAGACATGTTTAACAATTTAGTTGAAAAGTAGAGTTGACTAGCAAGAAATACATGATATATTGAGATGATTAATGGAAATGACATCATCAGAGATGGACATAAATCATCAGGCTCTGTCCATTTTTGTGCGAACAAATTTAAACATGGAGGTTTTTGTTTGGCAAAAATCTAGGCACTGTCAGCAATTTCTTAAGAGAAACAAATACTACACACAAACTCTTTAAGACTGAAATTAATTACTTATAAGAAAAAGAAGATGTTTTGTGTATTCACTAACTTTTAAGAGAATACTTTTCTGAATAAGTAATTACTTTTCTTAAGTAATTATTCAGTATTCAGTATAGTTTATTCACATCAGCTTCTTATTTTACATCCCAATACAAATATTACAAAACTGATTATTAATACTGAGCATTTGTGTCTTTTACATTCAAATGTTCAATTAACACATCATTCTTTATGTCAGAAATATTGGATTATAAATGGTAAGAGAATTATTTCTTCTAACTTGTAAATGTGTGATATGCTTTCAAAGTAATTCTTATATAGCACTTTTCTTATGTCTCACTACTAAAGCTATTCATTTAGAATTAGTTTCTGATCTGATTTCACACAGTCGTTTATTGCAGCTTTTAAAAGATTTATATCACGTTGGGGTTGTTTGTGGTTATACTACTCAAGCCATTTCCAATTTCTGTTGTTCCAAAAATATTCTTTATAATAAATAGTATCAATTTTTAAATTCAGAAAAACTAAAATCAGACATTGAAGCATTCACAACTACACAAGATAATATAACCTGGTCATTTAATTCTCCCTCTTCAAATCAAAAGTGTTGAATTTCATATGCAATGTGCAATTGGACAAATGATCCTTAATTTTGAGAAATTATATACAGTTTTAACACAAATTGAAGCCTGTCTCAGTTCCCATCCTATCTTCACTATTTCAAGAAATTATAGAGATCCAGAACCTCTACCTCCAAGACACTTTCTCACAGGATGTCCACACACTTCCTTGCTTGAACCCAATTACCAAAAAATTAAAATTAATCGCTTAGGGCATTTGCAGTTACTCCAAAAATTTATACAATCTATCTGTAGATGATGGTCTCTAAAAAATGGTATTTTCCATCCCTTAATCTTTGGGTAATCAAAAATTCTTCACTCATGCATTGGAAATATGGAATTGTCACCCAGGTTTACCTTTTTTTTTTTCTGTTTAGCCTCCGGTAACTACCGTTTGGATAATTCTTCAGAGGATGAATGAGGATGATATGTATGAATGTAAATGAAGTGTAGTCTTGTCCATTCTCAGTTCGACCATTCCTGAGATGTGTGGTTAATTGAAACCCAACCACCAAAGAACACCGGTATCCACGATCTAGTATTCAAGTCCGTGAAAAAATAACTGGATTTTCTAGGACTTGAACGCTGTAACTCTCGACTTCCAAATCAGCTGATTTGGGAAGACGCGTTAACCACTAGACCAACCCGGTGGGTGCCCTGGTTTACCTGGGCTCTGACAACCTATTTAAGGGCTGTGTTGATTTACATACAGTTAATGATCCATTTAGAAGACCTGTGCATTAATTATGCCAAATTAAATTAAATAAATTATGCCAAATGATTCATTTAAATAAAATTTTTATTGATTTAATTATTTTCACACTATTGTTCTTGTAATTTCATTTGATTTATATTCTTATAGTAAGAATGTTTACATGCTCATAAATATTGTATTAATATTTGTAACCTAATTTACATGTTTGTATTAATTTAATTATGATTTAACATTTATATTATATATTATATGATTGTATATATGTATTAGGTGCAGTAAGAGACACCAGTAGTAATTTATTGATCTTGAGAATTAGGATTCTCTAGATTTATTTATTATTTTAGATTAATGTGAATGTAATTTCAAACTATTATAGATTGAAATATTCAATTGTATTATTTATTTAAGCAGTATGCTGATTATTATTATTCAAAATACTATTATGACCTTTTTAATTAATTTATTATACATTTATATGAACACTATTATTAATATTATATCATAAATGAATATAAATACCATTTCAACTGAACATAAATATTACAAATTTAATTATATTATTGTTCATTTATTCACAATTAAACTTGTTTGTTATTCTGTTGAGAAATGCAACATTATGCATTTATCATGTATGTAACTTATTGTAATTGCAAAAATCATATGATTTTTGACAGGCAGTTATGTTAAGACTCAGGTTTCATTTGCTCCATTTTTATTAAAAGGACGAACTTTAAATTTTACCAATGAAGGAGTTTAAAATTTTAAAGTAAAAATTTTCACTTTTTTCTTACACTTTTTAAATTCTCACTTTTTTTGTTACTCTATTAATTGAATGGTCTAATGGCCTACTTTTAGTCAGTCTTTTTCCATCCTTCAAATACTCAACATTTTTGTTACAATTGTATAATTAATTGATATAATAATTTATATATATATATATATATATATAGCTCAAGAATTACAAGCTCAGTGTATAATAAAAATAATTTATAGTATAAATGAAATGAAGGTTTATTTACTTGATTGAATCAGGGAAAAATATTTAGAATAACTAAACCTAACAGATGTATTGAATGAAGACGGCATATTATTCGACAGCTACCTTCCATTCCTTTTCTATTTTTAATTCCTCAGGTTTTTTCTTATCTTGTACAGGTCCTCCACATATTTCTTCCTTCTTTCTCCTGTCTTATTCTTATTCTGTCTTCTTCTTCCTCTGTTGTTTTTACTACAGCATTTTTTTTTCATCCAGATCCTACTGTTCTCATTTTCATTCTTGTTTTCTTTAAATTGCTGTTAGTGAGCTCTGTTCCTAGGGGATTCCCATGTATACTCCTCCTTTTATGGTTTGAACCAAGTGTTTGTTATAAATAATTCTTTCTCTTGGCAAAATTCTTCTAATCTGTTCCCCCTTCCATTCCTTACCTGTAAGCTAGATTTCCTACCACAATTCCTTTTTTACTCTGATCACAATATTCCAGTCCTCCGCCAGTACCTTACAGGAGTCCTTTTCGGATTTTATCACATCTTCAGAACTCTTCAATATCTTCTTATAGTTTTATATAGACATGAATACTAATAGAATAACTAAATTTTATTTTAACATCCCAATTATCAACAGTATTAATATATTATTTATAAAACATACTTTCTCCATCCTTCTTTCTTTTTCCTGTTTAGCCTCCGGTAACTACCGTTTAGATAATTCTTCAGAGGATGAATGAGGATGATATGTATGAGTGTAAATGAAGTGTAGTCTTGTACATTCTCAGTTCGACCATTTGTGAGATGTGTGGTTAATTGAAACCCAACCACCAAAGAATACCGGTATCCACGATCTAGTATTCAAATCCATGTAAAAATATCTGGCTTTACTAGGACTTGAACGCTGTAACTCTCGACTTCCAAATCAGCTGATTTGGGAAGACGCGTTAACCACTAGACCAACTCGGTGGGTTATACTTTCTCCATCCGTTTTGCTATTTCATTCCTCATAAGTAGTGCCATTCCATTTTTCCTTTCTTTCTTCCAGAATTGAACATGGTAACTTCTCCACGCTTCATTTTACCCCATCCTTCCAATCTTATTCACTCAGTACTAATATATTCATTTTATTCATCTTTTTCCTCGTGAGATTCTCTACCTTCTCATTCAGTAACAAAGCATTGATATTCTAAGTTCTTATATGCAGTCAGTCCTTGTTTCATTTGTTGCTTCATTTTGTTTCATTGTTTCATTTGTTGCTTCTCATTCAGATCTCTGAAAGAGATCTGAATGAGAAGCTACCTTAACTCTTGAACATTTAACAGAAGATTCCAGCATCATAGCATAATGCAAGCAATTCCCAGTAGGATCTTTAATACAGTGGTTTGCCGTTGGCTATTGTATTCTAATACCATTGACTTTTGAAGTTCCTCCACCTTTGTGAGCAGTTTCCTATTCCCAGAGCAATAGATTGCCTTGCATACTCCACTGCTAATCTGCCCCCTGAGGAATCCATTAGCACGTGCAATGGAGGTAACTTGGTCCTTTCATTCATTAGCTCCATGTACATGCTAGTAATTGATAAATATTTGCATTCATTTTCCCCTTTCTACCATGTGGAGGTGAATATCAGGATTTTCCCTTTACTAAATTCCTTAAAGGTATATCCTAGGTTCTGTACTACTTAGGATATGACTGTACTGTATGGATAAGTCAGAATGTTATTCAAATTTTATTACCTTGTTCATGTGATGAGATTTTTATCTTACTTTAGTTTTTTTTTATCTTTAAAGTTCCTTTAAGTAACAAAAGGGAAATGCATGTTTTTTTTTATTTTCACAAAATTCAAATAACGTAGAAATTCAATATTAAAAAAAAAATTAAAAAAGATTAAATTAAAAATTTCAAAAATTTTGTGAAAATCAAAAAACATATTTGTTTATTTTCTTTTTTTAATATAGATTTTCCTCAATTAACACTTCATCCATCATCATTTATTTTTCCTTTAAGTTATTAGCTTCAATTAATTTTTCATTTCTTATCATACAAGATTTACTATACTTTTCTTCTTCTAGGGAAAGTCTTCTTTTTACCATTTAAGTTGCTATGATAACTTTTCATTTGAACTTAATCAGTTTATCTTGTTTTCTACATTCTTCTGTAATCCTGTGTTGTAGAACCCTCAATTAGTTTCCTTTCTGGCACTTAAACTGCTACTTTGCTGCATAAATTTCCACCACCTTACTTACAAATGTTTTGAAGAATTTTTTATGATGTCTAAATCTTTTTGGGACTTGTAATTATATTGTTTACCTGTATAATAGAGTTGAAAGGATTTTAATAAATTAATTTTATCTAAATCAAGGTGAAATTGAATTTTTAATATTTTAATAATCTTTTCTGTCAGAAGTTTAATGTTGCAATTTAGATCTCAAACAGTATATTATTCACTTTTGGCAAATTCCTATAAATTAAAAAAATGTTTAGCTTTAATTTAGGACTATGCTGAGAAAAATTAGAAAAAGATAAAGAGATCAACATATTACTGAAAAGAAAAGGTACAGCTTGTTTGTTCAGTGGTGGTGGTGGATAGAAATTGGATGCACCATAGTATCGCAGCAATAGGTTGTGGTGGGAGTAAACTACTTCTCAGTTCAGATCAGAATTTTGAGTGTAAAACATTTCACGTACTTTTAAGAATAATTAATAATTGGAATTAATACTTACATAATCAAGCATTGTTCACAGCTGCTATTTCTTAAAAATTTTATTAGTATTGTTACTCTTGTTAAAGAAAAGTTATTTTTTTACTTAATTTTATTTAAATAAGTATTTCTTAGTTAACTTATTTAAATTGTTCATAAATTTAATTTATTGTAGTGTAAACATAAACCCATGATGTCACCAAAAACTGGTAAAACTGGAAGAAAGAGGATTATCAAAAGTCACTCTCAAGCAGTTATTCTCAATATTTATAATCTTATGGAGAAAGAAGCTGAAAAAGGATAAGCAAAAAATTTAATACAAAATCAGACTCATGTAAGTGATCAGTGTGTTCGTTAGATCCCTTCAGTACATTTTAAAGTAAGAACAACATGGAATTAGTGGAAGTGAATTCAGTACTCTTTGTAAACAATGGTCAAGGATGAAGTTAAAAACTGACCTGGATGATTTTAACAAAGGTTTATATGGAGGATGGTGAATGAATTTAACATATGGCTTGGAGAATGCCTCTCTCTGAGTAAGCTTTTGCCATTAGTAAAAGAGCAAATAATGTTTGAAGGAGGCACTTGGGCTCTTAGTGCAATCATGAAAAATTTAGGCTTCCAGTGGAAAAAAGCTGAAAAATTTTGATCGTGAATGATGATATAAGAGATACATAAGATATCCTATAAATAAGATATCCCGTGTTATGAAGTGCAACCTGTGCTCCATAACACAGTTCAGAGTAGAAAATCATTCAGTTTTATATGTAGATGAAACCTATATACATTCTTCCCATATGAAGGGTTAAGCATTTACTGGTGGTTCTTCAGAAGGGCTGAAAGCTTCCATTTCTAAAGGAAGTTGAGCAATAACAGTTAACGAACGGTCTTATCAAAAATGCTTTCCTAACATTTAAGTCTGTTCAAAAAATGGGCAATTACCATGACAATTTGAATTTTAGTAGTTTTCAAAAATAGGTTGTCTCAATTGCTACTGAATCTATCACCGAGATCTGTAATAGTCATGGGCAATGTATTGTACCACAACGTTGAAATAAATCCAGCCCCTAATTTGAATTCAGAAAACAAGACATGATTAACTGGCTCATTAAAAACATACTATTTTCACATGAAATATTCAAACCTGAATTCAATACACTAGATAAACTGCAATTTAAAACATACAAAATAAATTCTTGCTGAAAAAGAACTTTTTGTCAGATTACTACCTTATCTCAACTTAAATGCTATTGAGAATATCTGGGTATGTGTTAAAAATTGCAATGCCCAAAACAATGTAACATTCAATTTTGAAGACACAATAAAACTGGCAAAAAAAATTTTGAGAAATAAATAATAAAATCTGAAAGGCAGTTTGCAAAACTGTGAGACAAATTATTTAAAACTTAGAAATCGATGTTAGATAAATTTCTGAATGTTTTATTGTAAAATTACATTAAACTGATAGTTCCATGGACAACAGTGATGACAAAGAGGGGAGGACACACTGAGTGGAATTGAAGAAATAGTGTAACTTGGAAAGAAATTAAAATTGTTGTCTGTTAGATAATGTGTTAATTTAGTGATCTAGTAAAAATTGTTTATGATAGCAGTTTAGAAATTGTGTAATATTATAATGTTATTAATTTTGGAATTATAGTAAGTTGTTGGTTTTTAATAAGTTAACTTTTTACATTACTATTAGCTTCATGATCATGATATTTTGTAATGATTTTTTTTTTATTATTTTGCTGACAAATTAGATTCTATTCTATTCTTTGCACATCGAAAGAGTTAAAATTTATGAGATGATTTATAGCATACATTTTGATATGTTTGATTTGTGTATAGTGTTGTTAATTGTGTACATTGGACGTGTGGTAATGATTCTTAGAAGTAAAAATAATCAACAAATAATGTCACCATCCACAATTATATAGCTAAATGTAGAACTAAAACTATGCACATTTAGGACAAGATCAAAGTCAAACTTTGTGTTACTGAAGTAGATTTATGATTTATGGTTCTTTTTCTTTCTTTTTCCTGTTTAGCCTCTGGTAATTACTTTTCAGATACTTAAGAGGATGAATGAGGATGATATGTATGAGTGTAAATAAGTGTAGTCTTGTACAGTTTGACCATTCCTGAGATGTGTGGTTAATTGAAACCCAACCACCACAGAACACCAGTATTCACAATCTAGTATTCAAATTCGTGTAAAAAATAACTGACTTCACTAGAACTTGAACGCTGGAACTCTCGACTTCCAAATCAGCTGATTTGGGAAGACGTGTTCACCACTAGACTAACCCGGTGGGTTTATGATTTATGGTGAAGTTTATAATTTGTTAGTGACATAAGGAACTTTGATAAAGGTAAAATTATGGAACCGAGTGTCCTTAAGTATGATTGTTGATAAAAGTTTGCTCTTTATATTCCTGTCTGCAGACTGAAACTATCTCTGTTAAGTGGACTGAGACAAATAAGAATTCACTCAGCTTATATGCCACCACTTGCTAAACAAACCGTATTTTGTGTTAGTATATAGAAAACAAGATTAGTTGTGATTGTGTTTAGTTGTGATTAGTTTGTTATGAATTTGTAAAGTCATTCGGTATTGTTTGTTTGTATTTCAGATTAATAATAAAGAAAACACTATACAGAGGTTAATGAAAGAATACCAGTTGGGTGAGCAGGTAAAGTTGGTTTCAATTTTTTTATATGAAATTACTTGTAAGTAATGATTAAATTATTAATTTTTTTTTTAAATAGGTATTTTTTGTATGTTTGAGTTTATTAATTTTTTTATAAACGCGTTCTGTAGCATTTTACAAACAAATATCAATTAAAAATTTAGTTACTTGATATGTTTTGGTTCATTTTAATTTTCTGTTCAGCTAGCTGTTCAGCTTTCTTGTTCTGATAACTCAGATAGTTCATTAATTTGTTTGTTAATTCTGTCCAGTTAATTGATGAATCTTGTAGATATTTTAAACTTGGGAACTGTAGATGATTGAATTAACTTTTTTTTTGTACGTAGTTGTACTGCCGTAACCTCCATAATTCCTTTTGTGATTATTTTCCTTTATGTTTTCATCTATGATGAGGAATGTACAAATTAATGTAGATTGCCCATTAGTTCTGTATACTGTTGATGCATCATATGGTATTTGATTACAAATGATGTCAGAGATTGGTGGTGCTATAGCTGATTTAGGTATTGTCTTACTGTGGTAATCTATATTATCCATCATATTAATTGTGTCCTAGTGTTGACATTTATCCTAACTTACACCCAATAGTTTTCTGTAATGGTACTTTATGGGATATTCCAGACAATGTGGAATCCTGGAGAAACAGTTTCTTACGAAGATCAGAATATTGGAGGAGTAGTTTACAAATGAATTGTGCAATAATTGTAACTATTTCAAATTATTTTATTATATTTAATTTACTAGCTATACTTTTGTATCTTTTTGGTAAAATTTATCTCTCTTATACAAAATGGTATGAGAGATGTTGAACCAACTGATTTTATCTACCCTTTGTTTCTGTGGATAAAATAATTTCATGAGATGATTTGTACTTTTGTGAAGTTATTATGTAGTTTTTTAAGCAGTTGGTGGAAGTTGCATTTAGAAATTTGTAGATGTATGTGTTGTGGTAGGGTAAATTTTAAGAAAAATATTTAATAACATTTTAAGTTATTATTTTTATTGTGAATCTCTTGAAATCCACATCTAATTTTTATACTCATATTTTTTGATTGGTTTATATTAATGATAGAAATTGCCTGTTGTGCTGATAAGTGATGTAACAATTTGTAAAACTCTGATAAAATAAATAAATATCATATTTCAGATGGAAACTTCAGATTTGTGTTTTTACATTTAAGTGTGCACAAGTAGCTAAAAAAGAAACTATTGACTATGAACAAATCTTAAATTAACAACAATCAACGTTTGGCTGTTTTCATGTAGCAGTTTTTACATGTCTATGACATGTAAAAGTTATAAATAACTAGGTTGTTTCTATTATCAGAATGATTGGTTGTTGATATTCATTCATCTTGTATGGTGAATTGTTATTTTTTTTTTTATAGGCAGCGATGATAGAAGATTGGGAAGTTAATGCCCTTTTTTATATAACAGGTACAGGTTATTACAAAAATTTCTGTTTAACTTATTGTTATTTCTTTTATTTCAAATTTGAAAAATATTCTAAGCTTTAGTTTATATCAAAAACTTTTAGATATTAATGTTCTTTTTCTTTTTTATATTTGTGTACATATTCTTTTAATGGCACTATTTTTTGCACTTTTTATATTATTGTCATGTGTAATGTTTGTTGGTTATACTGTATTCCCAGTCTGTGCATTTTATTTAATAAGCTTTGTCCTGATGCACCTCTACACTGTACACAGAGATGCACGTATGCCATACTGAAACTTGCTAAGATACAAGAGTTGTCTGAAAAGTTTTGAACCTAACATAGAAAGATGTATTTTTTTCTATCAAGTATAGCTTCATTTTTCAACAAAGTCTCCTTTCAAGTCAATACACTTTTTTCAGTAATGCTCTAACCTCTTTAACCCTTCCAAATAGTAGCTGGCATCTTTCTCTGCAAATTAGTTATTTACAGATCCAATAACCTCTTTGTCCGATGAAAATTTCTTTTCTCCAAGCAAAACTTTAAAGTTAGGAAACAAGAAAAGTCACTTGGGCCAGTTCTGGTGAATACGGTGAGTAGTCAACCAATTCAAAGTGCAATTTTGTGAATTTTAGCCATGCCGACTGTCGAAGTGTGAGCAGGCACATTGTCCTGATGGAAAAGCACTTTCTTCTTCTTCAAATGAGGTTGTTTTTTTGTAGCAATTTCTGCCTTCAGCTTGTCAAGTAATGATGAATAATTCTGCCCTGTTATTGTTTTAGCTTTCTGAAGATAATAGATAAAAAAATTTCATTATTATCCCAAAAAAACAGTCGCCATCACCTTCCTGACCGATGGAACCATCTTTGCCTTTTTCTGAGACGTTCACCCTTTGCAGTCCACTGTTTTGATTGTTGTTTCGTCTCAGGAGTATAGTGGTGGATCCACATTTCATCTACAGTTAAGAATCAATGCAAAAAATCTGACTCGTTTTGCTTAAATTGCTCTAGCAGTGCCTTGGAAATGTTCATTTGAATGCATTTTTGTCTAAAGTGTGCAAATGCAGCACCCATCATGGGGATAGCTTACGCATATCCAATTCTTCAGTTAATGTATGACAAACTCGTTCTTTTGATATGCCCATAACCTTTGCTATACCTTAATTCATTGGTTGTCCAGTACCATTTGGTGAAATTTTTTGATGATATTGGTGGTGATTGCAGTTTTTGGCCATCCCAAACACTCATCATCAACCAAGTTGGTATGACCATGTTTAAATTCACCTGCCCACCTTTTCACGGTGGCAAATGATGAGACAGAGTCCCCATAAGAGACACCGAAATGATGATGCTGATCTTTCAGCAAATGATGAGACAGCGTCCAACTTTGTTTTAATATGCGTAGCTGTATTGCCTTTCAAATGCAAGTATTTAATCATGGCACTATATTCCATTTTCACAATGACTTGTTCAAACGATTATCAAACAACAACTGAGCATCCAAAGTGGGTGAAATTTTAGTGAGTACCATTCAACGCATGTGCAAATACATTCCCTAACTTTTGTTAATGAGTGCTGCCATCTTCATGTTGAGGTCCAAAACTTTTCAGACAACCCTCGTATTTGCATGTTGTACTTTTACATGCAAAAAAGAGTCATCTTCTATGTTTTTTCAATATTTATTTGACATTTTATTTTTAATCCCTACTACCCCAGTTGCAATAAGGCTAACCTGTATGCTAAACTCTATCCCAGCATAGGAAAAGACTGACTAAAAAATATTGTTAAAAATACTAAGTGCAAACTATTTGTAGAGTGTTGTAGTATCTCTTTATTTTAGTAAATTCTAGATTGAATTATTTATCTTTATCTTTATCTTTATCTTTCAGTGCAAATATATTTTTATAAAATATCCTATGTACACAAGTAGACTGAAAAATAGAAGGAAGAGTACTTAGTATTAACAGTTCTTTAAGGGTATTTCCAATCATCAGCTGATGATGATCTATCACACATGAAATATTTTTAATTTTTCCCATGTGAAATCTGTTTAAGACTTTCTTTTATTACGACAGATAAGGGAGTTTCAAAACATGTTTTATTTGTTAATAAGCAGTTCTTTCACATTCTTCTAAGATATTTCATTTTCACTGCTTTTTTGGTTTTTTTTCTAACTTTTTAATTGAATTTATTTTTTAAATTAACTTTTTAAGCGATGGATTTATAGACCCATTTTAATCTCAGGAGATTAGTTTAAAACTAAACTACTACGTAGTTTTATCTCTTTTGTGATTTTTATTCTATCTTGTTTTCCTTAAATTAATTAAATTTTTGATTTTTTGACATAATGATTTTTATTATTCTGTTTTTAATATATTAATTATAAATTGAATTGGCATTTGTGCAATAAAGAGATTATTGTATTAATATATATAATAATTGTGAACATTTTTGTCAAGAACATATTTAAATCATTTTCAGGATAATATTCCATGTTATGAAAATTCTACCCGATGTGACATGAAGAAGGCTACTGCAGAAATTATTGAGAAAACATTGAATGAATTTTTAACTTTTAAGAGAATTCTAGTTGAAAAGGAAACACAGGTAACATAGTTAAGGTTTTGTGGGTGAAAATGTGGATTGAATGGATAGATAACTGATTTACCTTTTGTTCAATACAGACTTAGAATGCAATAAACCCAGTGTTTGTTATTATGTAAGTTAAAGCACTAAAATATATGTATATTATTGTTTTGTAAGGTTCAGTATGTATTAATGTTTGAATTTTATTGTTTTCTCCAGTCTGTTGGTTGGTGCTGTGCACAGCAGAACATCTGCTTTGACAAACCAGCTTTATAAAATTAACTCATTAAGATAAATAAATTAGGATTAAATTAATGTCCCTAGTGACAATATTATTTTCTTTACTATTGTCCTTTCAAGGATACAATTAATGTAATTAGCTACTGGTGAAATTGGCTTATTTTTTTTCTCTACAGATAATACAGAATCAAGTTACTTGTCTCGATAAAAAATGATTATTTTTTTTTACATTAGCCAAGACCTAAGAATTGTGACCTGCTTTAAGTAAATTGCAGTTCATAGCACATGTTTTCATCAGATTGTTTTAATTATATTATATGGAGAAAAGTGATCTTTACCTTAAGATTGTTGCTCTGTGTATTAACTGCAACCACATTCCTATCTAACTGATCATAATTCTCCATGCCTTTGTACATCATGGTACTTCTAGTACTACATTGAAGTTTGTAATATGATAACCTAAAAATTAATATTTGTAAATTTAGCAGGAACTGAATTTCTGTATAATTTTCAAAGGATTTCTCTAGAAATTTTTAGGATCAGGAAAGGATTCTAAACAAAAAGAAAAATTTAATTAAAAAAAGGTATATTTTTATTTAAAAGGTATATTAAATACCTTAAATTTTCTCCTTTAAAGATTATTTATCTTTCAATATGTATTTGTGTTATGAACAGTTTGGATATGAAAAAAAAGTGGCATACACAGTAGGTCTGAAAATTTCCCGACTAAATTTCTGTAGTCAATACAACAGCTCACTATCTCTCGGACAACCAAGGAACTATGTAGTAAGGTATCTGACAAGTGTGTATACAAAATTTCATCACATTTCGTCGCTCCAATCTCGAGTTATACTTGGCCACGTACATTGTGTTCATGTGATTGTGCAAGCTTGCCACATGGGACAGATAAGTGCAATAAAATTTTGTGTTCAACTTCAAAAATCTTTTGTTGAAACTTATTCTATGATACAGCAAGCATTTGGTGATGAAGCCGCATCTCGTACTACAACATACACGTGGTGGAAGCAGTTTAAAGACTGTAGAGAGTCATTGGATGATGACAAACAAAGTGGGAGGCCTTCAACAGCTGTTCATGATGAAAACATTGTGAAAGTGCTTGCACTCCTGCTCGTACAACTGTGAATGGTCAAGCTGTGGATTCTAAATTCTATTTGGAAGTAATGAAATGCCTGATGCGTCGTATTTGTCGAATCCAGCCCAAGTACCAGGATCTGGGCAATTGGACTCTCTTGCTTGACTATGCCCTATCACACATGATAACAGTTTTAACGCGTTATTATGCCGCAAACAAATCACCATTTTATCCCATCTGCTCTATTCACCCGGCTTGGCTGCTACAGAATATTTTCTTTTGCTGAAACTCAAGTTGAAGATGAAAGGTTGCTTTTTTGACAACATTCCGGCCATCCAAAGGGCTTGCACAGAGCAATTGAAGCTGATCCCACAAAGTGATTTCTCCAGAGCGTTTGACAGGCCCTACCAGCGCTGCAATGAATGTATAACTAGAGAAGGATTCTATATAGACGGCTGATGTGAAAAAAATTGTTTATCTTTAAATCTATTTTTTATTTAGTTTGGTAACTTTTCAGACATACTGTGTTTTAAAAGTTAAACTTTGGATGGTTATAAGAATGTTCTTATTTCTGAGAGTGAGGCACTAGACATGTTTACTGTATACAGTAAACATTGTGTCATATTTTAATTTGAATAGTGTCTGTCCTAATCAAGTAGTAGCGATAAAATTTGGGAGAAAATTGTCTACTCATAGATCATAGAGTGCAAAATTTTAATTAAGGAGATTGATCCTATGTATGACTATGAATTTTGTAGAAAAATATATTATTGTTTATAATGTCTCTTGTAAACTATGGGCATCCTTAAACAGTGGGTGTATTTTCAGGTTTCAGTGTTGTATGCGGTTTTTTGGTTTCATTGGGTAATTTTTTCTAAAAATCTTTTACAATTAATTTTTTTCTGCCGTATAAATGTATGGAATGAACTTTATTTAGATACAAGTTAATTTCATTGTATTGTATGGTGTATTAAAGTATATAAGGGGCAAGTAAAGGCAATCCTTTAATAACTTAGTTTTCTGTGTAATAATTATTATATGTTGTAAAACTTAATACATTACAGAATTGCCAGTGTGGAATGAGCTTAATTTGAGTTCTTGAAGAATTTATAAGCGTTGAGCTGATCTCCATATAAAAAAAAACAAAGCTGTGTGTTACTGAGCCATTTTTATATCATTTATTGTTTGAGAAATTTATAATCTATTTATTTGATGCATGGTGATTTATAATGAGTCCTATTATTTAAATGTATTTAATATAAATTATTATATATTTTTATGGGTATAACCATTTTCAAATGGGACTGCAAAAATCTGCTGTAGTTTGATTGGGGTTGGTGGATTTTATTTTTTGCTTCTGAATTACTTTTTGTGTTGTCTGAAGCTGATGCTGCTGTTCTTATTTCAGTTTGACCAGTTGGGAAGTGATTTGGCCTCCTTGCATCGCACCTTTTGCACTTTTGTTAAAGAGTTCCCTTCTTCAAAACTTAGTAAGGTAATTATTGTATATAAATAGAAATAAACCAAATATTATTAAATCTGTATTTTTTCCAATTTTTAATGATGTGGTTTTCAAAGATATTGTGAAATAATTTTTATATTTATACCATGTTTTACTTCAATTTTATTTTTTAGTTACCTACTATGCTTTAAATCCTGTAATTTTCTTATGTATATGTAAGTGTAAATTTAAGACTATGTAATGTGTAAAATATAGCAGGATGATTTAAAAGTAAAGTTAATTTTCTTAAAATTTTGTTACATGTATTTCTTTAACTATCCCTGACATTTCTTGCTTCATTTTCATGTGCTTAGTTTGATGCTAAAATTGTGCTAGAGTTTTCTAAAAATATCTTCAGACTACCCATCTTCTTAATTTTTACTAATAAATAAAAGAATTTTTCTATATTTAATGCATTAGATATATAGTGGATTAGATTTATATTTAGCCCATTTTTACTCATGTGCCAATAAATAACTTTTATGAGATTGTTACTTTTCATTCCATTTTAAATGATTTATCTTTCACTACCATTTTGTTAATTTAAAGCATTTATCACTAGTACCCACCTTATTTAAATTTATGTCAAATGTTTTTCTGATTAGAAAAGTAGGATTTGGAAGCTGTTCTTCTGTGCACTTGAAGTTTATGAGTGGCACAAAGGTTCAAATTAGGTCATGTTGGTGTTGATTGTTATTAATAGTGGATGCCTGTATACTATGACAAATGGAAAAAATGATTGGGCGTGTTGGAAATGATAGAAGGAATTCTGCTGAGAAATAATAACAGATATTTAAATATTGACGGAAAGTTGTCACAGTGTCCTCATAATTATCTGAAAATGGATTGTATTTGTCAACACATTATTCAAAAAAGGTTACCATTAAATTCCTGCTGATGTGCCATGCAAAAGTACCACCTCGCATGTCAGAGTAGAATTCTCTAGAATCTCTACTGTATTCATCTAATTTTGGCCAACTGATTTTTACACATTTCCTTGCTTAAACTGACTGGTTTGTTAACTTTCAATCATTTTCTAGGATGCCTATTTATGTCAGCTGTTGAATTATTTTATGAACATGTGGGAGGAATATTTCCTAACACAATGAATTTAGTACTCGTATTTCCATGTACGTTAATATAAGGAAATAGATTTAATTTGATTGGATGCAAACTATATCAGTTTTTTCAGAGAAACTTTTAAATTGTGATTGTGCTCTATTTAAAAATACTTGTCAAAAAAAATTGATTTAAGATTTTAAAAAATTTTTTACAAGAGTGGTAAACATCTTTTGTTAACATTTTTCACTAAATTGCTTAAGTGTAAATAATGCTATCAGATTTTTTGAATATCTCATTATTGTTCTTGAAAGATTAGAGTAATTTTATACAAATTTTAAAATTGTAATTGTGGATAGGAGTGCATGCAAATGATTTAATATGGTATTTAATGTGAACAGTTGCATAGTAGTCATATACACAAACCAGTTAATTATCATTCTCAGTATGCTCTGCAATGAACAGCTTAATAAATCGTACATCATAATTATACATAACATACATACATCATAATTTTATTGTTTTTAATAATATCTTTTTTTGTTCTATGTCATATGGTTATGTTTTATAATAAAATACAGTTTATTATTTTTAAATTTTTGTAATAAATGTTTTACTTTTGTTTTTTTTTTTTAGGCAAACAACTTGTTGACCCAGTTAGAGAACGATTTGGTGTATATAGTAAAAAAAACCAAGGAATATGTAAGTTGTTTGCTGTTGAATCTGATTTTTTTTTAGATAATCATTATATTATGTTTTATTCAGCCTTTTTTTTTTTTTTTTTTTTTTTTTTTGTATTTCAGGGATAGGCTGAATAACTGTGATATCCAGATTTTAAAAAAATCATCATTTAACTTTTGAATCGAATTGATGTCTGAATGAATCATTTAGTTACACAGTAATGATTATTTCCAATATTATATGCATTAATTCAGAATAGATATATTAATAAAATTTCACTCCATTTCTAATTGTCATCGTGTTATAGATTTTATCTTCTCCCACTTATTTTTCCCTTCTGTCTGCTAGGTAGAAATAACTTACCATCTTCTCTTCTTTATTTTATTTAACTCTTGCACCCTTGAGATGTCCCATCTAGACCTTTTTTATATAGTTCAAATTTTTATCACACTTACATGACCTTTTCTTGTTCATCCTTTAATGCGCCCATACCATCATTGCCTCATTGTTTTGACATTTCTTTACATTTTTCCTTTAAATTCTCTTTTCTTAAGTTTTTGCACTCTTCCTCTCACCTTCTTCTGATTGTGTAGGTGGAAAATATGGCTACAATCATATAGATATATCACTTGCTCTATGATGGCTCATTACTGATATCCAGAATCATAAGCAGTTTGTGATAACTTACATTCCTGTGCCATTGATAAAATGTTATCACTGTTTGGCACTTTTTGTGCTATCAAGGTTATACAGAAATATGTGTAGTTAAATGGTTTTCTGATTTTTTAAAATAATTTATCTAACTTTATGAATACATGCAGTCATTTTCAGCAATGTTATTGGTTTGTATAAGATTTTTTTTTATAAAATAATCTTATACAGAGTCAACATTGAAGTTGCGTAGCAATATTTTTTTTTAGGATTTTATAGAAAGCCATAAGAATATTTCTCATGTACCTTCCTGCAGAATTCCTTTAAAATTTCAAATTAGGCATAGACTAATAGTATCCATCATTATACCCAAACTTTGATTATTTGATTCTGATGAATGTGCCATGTGTACGCCATGTTTATGTATAGAATAAGTTGGTGGTAATGTAAAAAAGACCTTGTTTAAAGAAATATGATATCAAATGGAAGATTTGTGTGTAATACAATGCATATGTATTTGCTTGATTTCTGGATATTACACCAAAAATATTTTACCTATTTTATTTTTGTCCTACCTCTATTTTTTCTTATCTATCTTACAAATCTGAATTTTTTTATTACTCTTCTTACCAGCATCAGTATGTTTCAGGAATCTGAAATTTACAGCAGGAATTGTTATTAAGAAAAGGTAAAGGATAAATTATTCTTTGTTGAGCTGAGATGTCTATTAATTTGCTCAAATCATATTCTTGAATGTGTTTACAGAATAATTAATAAATGTTCATTGTAATTTCACTTTATGGTTAAAAAAAGATGAAAGAAGTTTGGAAGGACATTAGAATGGTATATTAACAAAATTCTTCACTATGCAATCTTTCTCCCACTATAACTTGGTAAATGACCAAGATATAAATGTAAATCATGATATTGATGAGATCATTTTTTATAGAAAATTTCAGCTTTTATCTGTGGAAGTTTCTTTTTTTCATGCATAAAAATGCATTTCTGCATTCAGTTTATCTGTTTCTGATTCATACCCATTATGTATTATTTATGCAGTTCTATTAAATTTAACATCAGGTAATATTGTATGAGTACTCAATATTATATTATTAATTTCAGGTTTTGATGTGCAAAGAAAATGAATTTTTGGTCATGAGAGCTAAAACCAGAATAGGTTCACTTCTGGCTGAATTTGGTGCTTGTATTCAAAAAGGTTCTTCTGATCAAGCCAAAAAAGTGCAGCAAGTAAGAAGCATTTTAAATTGTATTAACTGGAAAGTAGATCTATTACTACAACCAAAATAAAAATGCTGTATCTATTTATTTTTCATATAAATTCATGCATATGCGTATGAAATTTAAATGTAGATCAATCACACTATTATTAATATTTATTTAACTAAAAAAAAAAAAAAGAAAAAAAAAACAGTAAAAGTAAAGTAAAAAAAGTTTTATTGATTTTGTTATGTCTCGTAAATGTATATTTATCTGTGAGAAATTTTTAAGCACTCAGTACACATCTTTAAAAATTTTTTAGTCTTTTTAAATCATTGTTTATAATATGGTAATATTCTGTATCTATATTACTTTTCCTTTTATATTTTTTTAATTTTTATTAAACAGCAACTCTAATTGTTTATAAATTTCTTAAAGCTTATTTATTATTTAGTGTTAGCCATGCATGCATTTTTGTTTTTGTCCTCCTAAAAGGGGACACTTCTTGTGTGAAATATTTTCTGATGAAATTTCCCAAAATCAAAATTATTCAACTTTTTCTATATAATCTCTTATAATGTTTACTTGTGAGTACATCAAGGCAGAATCGGGATAGATGTGTGGATATTTATTAGTGTCAGTATTCAATCATACATTATTTTTGTGTAACTGTAGAATTAATTTTAATAATCTGTATACATGACTTGACAATCTATATATATGAATATATATGTTAATAACCATAGCTTAAGAATAGCTATCCTGTTTTTCATGAAATTGATACCAACAATTCTTCTGAATTGCATAAGTTATACTGGTAGATTTATGCTGATCTGAAACAGATTTCCATACCAAAACATGGAAATTTTTTAAAATTCATCATTAAAAATAAAAAAAGTGTGAATAAGGGACAGCAAAAGGGTTATTTCTTGTATCTGTATGACTGGATTGTTTATAATTGAAATAATACAAGGGTAAATATCAAATATAAACAGGATTTTATTTTTTTTAAATTTATTTATTGAAAAATAAAAAGCAAATATAATTTATTTTTCTACATAGTTTCCTGCTTTAGAAATACATTTTTCCAAGCGTGAAGGAAGGTTTTTTATTTCAGCATCGTAAAATGAAGCTGGTTGGGTCAGGAGCCAATTGCACACAAATCCCTCCACTCCCTCATCATCAAATCATTGCCTCCTAGAGCTTCTTTAAACGGCCTAAACAAATGAATGTCGCAGGGCGGTGGGTCCAGGCTGTAGGGAGAATGATGAAGTTGAGTCCGGTGCATTTTTTCTTGTTTTGAGACCGTTAGAACTACAGTATGAAGTCTGGCATTGTCTTGGAGGAGGATGGCTTCTCAAATTGCTTGGTTTCGTCTTTTGCGGCAATATGTAGCTCTCACCTCATTCAACAGCTCGCAGTAGTAAGCAGCATTGATTGTGTGTTGCTCATGCAAATAATCAATGAGCAAAGTGCCTCAACACTAAAAAAAATGGTTGAAAGAATCTTGCCAGCTGACAGCTGAGTCTTGGCTTTCACTGGGGCTGCCTGCCCTTTCCTCCACGACCATACTGGTTTGCTTTGATTGGGGAGTGTAGTGGTGGACCCATGTTTCATTGCAGGTGACGATCCAACTCAAAAAATGCATCACCTTCTTTCGCAAACCTTGCTATAAGACTCTAACAGACCTTCAAATATCTCAACTTCTGGTCTGTGGTAAGACTATAACAGACCTTCAAATATCTCAACTTCTGGTCTGTGGTCAAAAGGTGAGGGACCCATCTGGCACACACTTTATGGAACTGTAGGTCGTTAGTGATGATCACCTGACAGCTTTCATAACTTATTCCGACCTGTTCTGCAATTTCAGATACTCTCATCCATCGATCTTCAACAATGTCTGAAACCGCGCGAATGTTTTCATCATAATGCTGGTCTGCGGACGACGATTGTGTTCCTGATTTTCCACGTATTCTCATCCTTTCTTGAACTCTTTATGTCAGGCAACACACGAGTCTTTGGCAATGTTTGGTCCCCGAACTGTGCAGTCAATCTCCAGAAAATTTCTGTCGCAAGCAAGAAATTTTATAATTATGCATTACGCAGTGGAGGGGTGCACCTATTGCTCTGATATCGTGAGCATTACTGATGAATTGGTTGGGAGTGTGGAAGACTGGGCTCCCTCCACTCCTAATGACCCCACTCAAATATACTAGAAGTGCGGGCCCAGTCCTACCAACCGTAGAAGCTCAGGAACAAAAATCCCATTTATATTTGATTTACCCTCGTAAAATCATAAAATTAAGGCAACATGTCTGTCTTATTTCAATATTCTGTACTTGGTGGTTTATATGAACAGAATTTAATACATATAATTTCTTTTTTTAACCATTATATATACAGATTACTGTAATTTTTTTAATGTTTTCATGATTGCATATTTACTAAATGATCAAGTTTATTTTTTAACTCATTTTCATTGCAACCTTGTCACAGAATCCCCATTAATAAATATATTTTTTCATCCTTTTTCAAGCACTTTTATTAGACAATCCAGTCATACAGATACAAGAAATAACCCTTTTGCTGTCAAGAAATAGAAGAATCAACTTTAATTAAATTACAGTACTTCTCTTCTATAGTAAAAGTACCCTTTAAATACACATTCAGATATTTATTCCTTAAATTACTAAATGTTGGATAATTAAATAAAAAAGTGAAATAAATTATCAGAGGATTACACAGGTTGCAGTCAACATAGCCAGAATGTATTCTATTGCAGTTTATTGAAGCCTGGATCGATGCATACAAAAGGACATCCCAACCCCCGTAGGGAAAGACACCCGCCGTATGACGATTCTGGTTGCCACACCACACACCCTGTTACTTGCTTTAATGGAGGTCATCTTTTGACCCTCTAACTAATTCCACCTTACAGTAATTAGCCAGGCCTCGCTCGGTTGAGATGCCACCAATGTAACTGTCTCGGTAGACATTTACATCAGTGATTTTTTTATTTTTATTCAGCCTTTGTTGTAGGCTTCTTTCAGACATTTAGACTGTCCTACTTCATTGCCCTCTGAACTAGCTAACAGAGTTCGTGGAAGCACATACCCCTGCCTAGTTCTGAATTTAGATAACTACTAGTGAGTAAATGTCTCATAATATTCAAGACAATTTCAGTAATTATAAAACATACCACAAGAAAATGTTGTTCGCAACAACGGAATTTATAGTTCTCTTAGTGAAAATTAACTTGATAGTTTAAACGCTTAGTTTAATTATAAATACAGACTTTGATCTGGTCTACCAGGGAGAAGAGGACAGACCTCTTACTCCCACTCAGCTCTATTGCAGAGTCCCATGTGACATTACTTTATCACATACTCTACATCGTCAAGATGGTGCTACACTAATGGCTGCATGGGAAACCATGTCCTCGGGAGTGCAGTCACCATCCTGCTGACAGCGATACTTTACTCATTCATTAAACGCCCTCGTCAAAATGGCGCTACACCTGTCGGTTACGTCGATTTCCATACCCTTGGTAGTGCAGTCGTTGTCCTGCCTATAGCAATTTTGCAACTAATTACCATAACATATTTTAAGTAACTGTGTCTCAATACCAACATGCCTATCTCTGACCAATCAACTGTCCTGGCAGTTCCTAGCCACCTGGGGTACTACTCTACCTATACCCCCTCAACTGTTCTGCTCAGTGCAAGGAAACCAAGGAAGCCAGCCACTATAGTCCATTCTTTGCGGGTGAACTAGAAGATCCACAGATCAAGAAAGGAGTTTACTCTCTCAAAACAACTATGGTATGTTCAGCCTCGTACCAGGGACAAACATAAAGGACATGGTCCACAGTATCATTGACCCTACAGTCTGGGCAGAAGCCTGAAATACAAAAGGACAGATGAAATCAGTACAATGTGTAAATGAAATATGTATGGAGGCTTTTGATTTAAATCTTCTCAATAAACCCATCATCTTAGCAGCTGCCAGTTTCAATTCTTCTTACTTCTTTAAACTTTAATAAAAGGCCCAGATGAAAAAAGTGCAATTACTAAAAGAATTTTAAGTAGTACATATCTTCGTTTTCTTGATTTTTATTCAGTGGATCAACATTTCTTAATCTTTCAATTCTTCTAAAGGGAATTGTCTTTGTTTTTGGTGTAATAATTTACAGTCCTTTACTTCAAGCCTTTGTCACTGCAGTAACATAAAAACCTCATCACCTCATTTGTAGCCCTGCTTTTCAAAAGTGGATAGGTTAAAGATGATGTAGAAAGAGGGCTCAACTGCTATATGAGAATTAATTCATAGATATAGGGAATCTTAACCTCTACAAATCTGGACCTACCATCACCTAGCCTCCATCAGAAGAGAGAGAAACTTAAGCAGGAATATCCCTTTAGATAGGTAGCTAAAACAAATTGTGTTTGTTGAGTAGTTAAGTATTCAAAACACGTGCATTCTTACAGACTGTCTTATAGAGTACACAGAGAAGTTTAAAATGATGTGTTATATTTCTTGGCCACCTTTGATATTTTAACCTAATTACATCAGTTAGTGGTGTTACCTGAGTTTTAGGAGCGTGGTGGAGCTAGCCTAATGAATTATCAGTTCTAAAAATAAAACTTGTTTACTCTGTTATTTCTGTAGAAGTTAACAATCTTTTACTTCTATTATGTTTCTTACACAATAATGAACGGTTTTGTAGATGTAATTAAATTACATTAAACTTAATAATGACTTATGACAATTATATCTGTTAGACAAAACAGTTTTATTATTGGAACATAACAACTACATTGTACAACTTAGAACTGAATTCTCATCTTTGGGTTAAAATGCTTAAAATTATTTTTTTGAAAAGGTAAGGTGTGTTGTGTTTTAATTCCTTGTAAATATATAGAGAAAAGAGCTGATAGATAAAAAAAAATTAGTCATTAAAACAACCAAATTGCTCTGTTTTATGCAAAATTGGCAATATTTGATGTGGGTGAGGTATTCTCAGGAAATGGGAGTAGACCATTCTGTAGTCCATAAAGTACATAAGTTTCAATGGAGGTGAAGTATTCAAAGGATGAGCAATGTAGGCCATCATTTTTTTTGAAAGCCTTCTTCAAAAATGATTATTCCATTTTGTAACCCAACTTGGCTTTTACTCACATTCTGACATTAGTTTCTGTGGAGCTGCTCCCTTCTATCGTTCAAATTTTACACACATACCTAAAAAGCTTCCATCAATATGCTTCTTCATAGAAGATATCTTCTGGTTGGAATCATTCAGGCATTCTGAACAAAATATTGAAGTAATTTGAGAAACTGTCTTTACAGAATCCATGAAATCCACTGAGGAAACAAGTATCTCATCATGGTATCTCAAAAATTACCATTCTTAGATTGTTCTACATTTGTTCTACAGGATCTACATGTTAATCATTGTGCAATATGGCTATTAAACATAGTTCTCAGAATCATAACACTGAAGGAGTTTTGTGAATAGTTTTTAAGGAACCAGAAAATTTAATGGAATTTATGTTCAGGACAGCTATCATAAACAAACATTACCTTTATTACTGGGCTGATGAGAATCCTAAATTAATTCACAAAATCCACAATTGGGTGATGATTGATGTATTTTATTTAATGGGTTAGACTGCAGTTATGATTGTAGCATAGCACTTTAAAAATGCTGTATACTTTTCTAAAACTATAGTTCTATATGTTGTACATTTTATTCTAACTGATCATCATAACACTATGGTTCCTGTAGGATAAAGTAAATGCTCTTATGTGCAGACAGCAATGGTTATTTTAAGGAACGTGTTTCTAGGTCTTGTCATCTTCCAATTTGGGGATTTTTCATGGTCTGGCCATTCTCTAGTTAAACTGGAAATGACTATTTTCTGTAGGACTACCTAAAGAGTGACATTTCTGTTACACGTAGTACAAGTTTTTGTTAAAACAAAAACAAGTAGTACAAGAAATACTATGAATTGAGACTAGAGGACAAGGGATGACATAGCATTTGTGTCTGAAATTATTTTGAAGGAAATCATAAAGACTTTAGAATAGAATGAAGTGATATATTATTTGGAATGGTGACGGACATGTATTTCTAAGACAAGATCTTTAAAATGTATACTTCAAGTTTGTGCTTTCTTTGTGTAATAAATATATTCATGAGTTCTGTGAAATAAAGATTAATTTAATTTATAAAGATAGTAGGCATTTACTGCTATTAGAAAGTTAAACTGATTTTTGTAACATATTCGGTCATATTGTTTTAAAAATCTATTCAAATGGTAACCAATCTTAATTTTTTCTTGCTTAGTTGGGGCTTGTACAATGCTACCATTAACCTTATTGTGTGTGCATAATTTTTTGTAGACTTTGTAAAGACAATTTTTTGTGAGTTTTAGTATTATCCTCTTTAAAGTTTTTGTTAAATTATAATTTCATATATGATGACAAAATTTCTGAGTAGTCAAAATGATAAGTGTTATTACAACAACCTTTGCTGATCCTAGGCAAAGTTCAGGCGATTTAAGGATTCAGTAACAGCGATAAGATTATAAAAATAAAAGAATTTTGTCGTTTCAAAAATGTAAGAACTTAACTGAAAGAATCATTGTTTTAGTAAACTATAAATAAATGAAAATGTTGGTTATAAAAAAATTCCGGTTTTAATTACCTAATTTATTACCTAATAAATATTTTCAGCTAGTTTTTCTGTTGTTTTCATAATGCTGTTCACCATAAAAGTCTGATCTGTGGAAATAGCATCATCATTAATGTCCTCTTCCTTTTATTGCTCCTTGTACAGAATGTTTTACTAAGTATGTGATTCCCCAGGTTCACCTATACTATCCAGATATGTTACTTTGTAGTTTCTGGTTGTTTCCCAAAGCTGAAAATTCCACTAAAAGTGTTGCAGTTTAAAAGTTAATGGGACATTGTGAAAAACATAACACACTTGAGAGCTGTATTATTATAATACTTAGAAAAATTTTTAATAATGGAAAAAGCTCTTGGTCATTTTTGTTGAGTCTATCGCCTTAAGTTTGGGAAATTGGATACTTTTTGACCTCAGGAAGTGGATGTTTTTTACCCCTAACAAGAAAACCTTTTTCTGAATAGAAAACTCCTTATACGTGCTAAGTTCTGTCTATTAAACATGTTGAGCAGCCTTTGACCTGTGTTTTTTTTTTTAACTGAAAATTAAATAAAAATTATTATACTTTGTGTAAAGGAATTTAAAGGCTTAGCTTTACATAATAGACTTCAATTAGGCTTCCTTATCCAGTTATCAAACAAGAATTTCTGTACAATTCACAGACACGCCAAAGAGGTGGGTAGTGTGAAAGACAATTCATCCAATGTTGGGTCTATAGCGTAAGATACAGACAGCATTGACAGTCTTGGCTAGATATTAGCTTTGAAATCCTTGTCCACAACTTCTCAGGAGTTCAGGGAATTTTTACCCAAGATGGGATCAGTACATTTTTGATTAACAATCTTATGTTAAATTACTTATATATATGCTGTAGTAGTGTTTACTACTTTCCTTTCCAAAACTAAATTGTCAGAGAATAAGTCCATGCTTTTACCCTTGTTTATTACTGTAATTGTTGTCAGTATTATGAAAATATCCATTTGATATATAAATTAATAAAAAACTTCAATGTATTGTATATTGCAGTGCCCATTAATATAATTTAAGTATTAAACCAATTTGTTTTTGTTTCTACATTTTTATTTTTGTCAGTGCATGTGAAATTTCACATCAGGTTTGTAAAGCATCCAGCGATTGTAATATAGTTAAATTATTTATAAATAGAAAATCAAATTTTTACTTTTTTTTTTTTTGTTCAGAGTTACTTAAATTGATATCTTTAAATTTAATTTAAAAAAGAAATGAAGCAAAAGATTATCTATTTTGATTTCTTTGTTTGCCAATTTATTTATACATTTCAAAATAATAAAAAAATTGATTATAATGGAACTTTTTGAATGCATTTCTAGTAATCCTGATTGAAATTTTAGCCATGTATTAATTTAAAAATATTCACTTCTGTTCTTGGTTCACTTGATGAAAAATAGTTTTTTTTCTTTGCTTTTACCAAAACTCAAATTCATTATAAAACAAATTCAAAATCTATAAAATGTGGACAGCTTTTTTAGCTTTTGTTAGAAATATCTTTTGGAGTTATTAGACTCCAAAAAGTATGAATTAAATGTTGTTTGATTAATTGTCTTTGAAAGATTTTAAAATTTGCTCATCTTAATAAAATAAATCTTTTTTTGTGATTTCACCACCATAATTTTTATAGGAGCCACTCTTAATTAATTAAGTTTCATAGGAAACATTTTTTAATTGGTAGTTCACTGTCTTCGTAAGAATTCTATTATTAAAATTTTAAAGGATAAAATTAGTGCAAATAAAATTTTAAACAAGTTGTAGTTAACTTCTCCAGAATTTTTGTAAAAGAAGAGATTCCTTTCCTGAGGAATATATAAGCACTGGAAAAAACAGGTACTGATATGTTGGATTAGATATATGAATAGCCAGATAGAAAATCTAAACTATTTATTGTTGGCAAGAAGACTTTTTTTTCAATTCATATTCTCCTTTTAACTGATAATACAAATTCAGTATGCATAGTGTTTTTATTCTATCACAAAATGAATTAAAAAATTTATGAATTCACAAAATGTTTACATTCCAGTTTCAGTTTTTTTTTTGTGAGATATCTAGTACTTCTTTTGCAGGTTTTTATTAATAAATTTATTATTTCATGGTAAAAAAGCAAGATGTAAATAAGGAATAATTTTGCTTTCAAACTCAAAGGATTCAGTTTGCTTTTGAATAAGGCTGTACATGGCTGGAATTCATGAGTTATTTTAGGATTGTAAGAGTAGGAAACTCCAGTCTCATTAGTAACTAGCACATAAGAAGTGCTCTGTTATGTTAATATATTTTTACTCTGTGATTGTGTTATATTTTGTTTTGTAAATTATAACAAACAATTTTTTTTAGATAATTACTTGAAATTATTGTGTAAAAGATTTTTATTATAGTTTACTTCTTGTTGTATCTTTCTGAATTAATAACATTTATGTTTGTTTTGTTCTAAAACAATACTTTCATGTCTTGTTAACTTAAAAATTATTTTTATTTAGAAAAAAGTTAAAATAACTTTAATGAAAGCAATATTTAATAGTTTTTATTTCTTGTATCTGTGCGTGCGCGCGCGCGCGCGCGTGTGTGTGTGTGTGTGTGTGTGGGCGCGTGCATGTCTACACAGTACATTAGGGTGATTTTTTTCCACCTTAATAATTTAAGAAAAATGCTCTTTGAAAAACCACTTCAGACAAATTTATTTAATTTTGAGATGGAAGAAAACTGCAGTGTTTGGTGATATTTCTTAGGTCAATGATTTTTAAAAGCCCAGATTCTTTTTGATTTGTATTTGTATGAAAAAAATAAACATTTGCCCTACGTTTTTATTTTGTTATAAGCTTAATTTTTAGTGATTTTGAATCAGATTTTCATAACATTTATTACAAAAGATATTTTCTTTTAACCTATTAAATAAATAGGTAATATTTTAACGTATTTAACTTTCTTTTTTAAATTTCAAATTTCATAGAAAAATTGTGAGCTTCATTGATATAGAATAAGATGCTATTAGAATTTGCATGTACATTAAAAAAACATTGGTTATAAATTTTTCTTTTTCTTTTCTTGGTCATTGAATGAGGACAAGAAGATGAATGAAGTTATACTTAAAATATATCAGGAATTTAACTCCAAACCGTCTGATGTAGATGCCATTCATTATATAAACGTTCTTGCCTAACGTCAGAAAAAAAAACACTTTTAGCAGTGTTATTACTTGAATAAATAATAACATTGCTATTATAAATATTGCTTTGTATTGTTATTAATCATATTGTGCTATTATGTAATTTATGAAATAATATGAAACTTTCATCAGTACCTAAGGATAAATTTAATAAAATTGAGGACAAAAGTTTTTTTGAATTTCAAAAAATTTGCTAAAAAAAATATTTTTCTTTTTCTTTTTTAAAAAAAAAAAGTTACACTAACTTTGAAAACTTACACCTAATAAAATATTAAAACTGTTATATCCTTTCCCCTAAAAACAAAACAACTTTTGGTTGAAATATTTTTTTATTGTTAGTAAATCTTTTCATATTATTAAAGTGAAAATTTTAAAAATATTAACTACCAGAATTATTAATATATTGTATGGATTCTCCCTATTTTGGTATTAAAGGTAAAATAATGTGGTAATGCTTTTACACAAATGCTTTCTATTAAGCCAAAATTAATTTATGACTTTAAATGTAATTTTACATTGTTTTTTTTTAATCTTGTGCAATATACTTTTTTTTAGAAATCAGTGTGAATTTCATAAAAAAGATTACTGAAAAACAAAATAAGGTGTATTGCTACCAATCTTGTAAAGTACTTAATTTTAAACAAATTCATTTAAAACAGTCAACAGTAAACAAGTTAGTATTTAATGAATACAATAATTCAGGATACCTATATTTAATATATCGATTCTGGAGTAATTTATTTTGCTACTAAGGACATTACAGAATAATGCTTCTCAACAGAAGTAATCAATGTTCTCACAATATATGTTGTATCTCACAATATACGATGTATGTCACAGTATACACATTTATGTATAAGCATGTGCACACACTTTAAATATTGTATTTCTCTTGAGGTTACTGTTGTTTAAAAAAATTAGATGATGTTAAGTGGAAGAAATTAGTTTTACTTAATAATATTGTTTTTAAGGTTGCATTTATGGTTTTAATTCATACCAGTTTATAAATGTGTGAAGTGTTGTGTTTATTATAATGACTCAAGTTACATTACAATACGTCAGTGAATTGAATTGGCTTCTGGCCAAGGTGGGTAATTTTCTTTAAGTTAGATTATTAATCAATTCAAATTAATCTATGATAATTTTATGCATTCATCGGCTAATTTTTATTTGTTCTTTGTTAGTAAATTAAATGAATCATTTAAAATATAAAATTAAATTAATTAAAATGTATCCTTGTCAATTTATGTAAATTTCTGAGTCCACTCTTTAGTAGTTTCTATTAAAGGTGAACACCCATAATTGCCAAATATGGAATAGTGAAAACTCTCATGAAACTTTGCAGCACATTCATGATAGCCCTAAGGGCAATGTTTTTTGTGCACTTCACCAACAAAGACTGTACGGCTCGTTCTTCCAGGTAGCAACCGTAAAAGTTATTATTCATCTGGACATGCCTCAAAATTTTTTAATTCCTCAGTTTAGATGATGACGAAGATGGATGCCATTACTATCAGCAAGATGAGGCACTATCTCACTACTCCCTAGAAGTCAGAGATTTTCTTGATACTCTATTCCCAGGTCATGGATTGGTCGTGAAGGTCCATTTGCATGGCCACCTTGCTCCCCAGATTTGACCCTGCTAGATTTTCTCTTGTGGGATTTTAATAAAGATTGGGTTTATGTACCATCTTTGCCTGCTGATCTTGTTGATCTAAGACTTCAAATTAATGCTGCAGCTGTAGAGTTAACACCCACCTTTACTGGCTACAGTCTGGATGAAATCAACTAAAGGTGGAAAGGTGGGATGTATGTCACATTATAAATGAAAATCATATTGAATCAAAGTGAATGTTGTATGACAAACTTGATTTTTTTATGAAATGAGATCTAACCAAATCTGTAAGTTATCTAAATAAATTTTTGTATATAAATTAACAATTAATATAATCCACCTTACCAGCACATTGATACGTTCTCTAGATCTTTTGGCTTACTTGGAGGCCATCATCAGGAGTTAAAATTAATGCATTAAAGTCAAAGTTTAAAAATTATAGTTAAAATTTAAAAACAGTCATGACTGTAAATTATATTCTTATATTCCTTAAGTATACTAGTAGGACCAGGACAATCATGACTGTTTTTAAATTTTAACTATGATTTTTAAACTTTGACTTTAATGCATTAATTTTAACTCCTGCTGATGGCTTCAAAGTAAGTTGAAAGATCTAGAGAACGTACCAATGTGCTGGTAAGGTGGATTTTTATTAATTGTTAATTTATTTATGTAACACCTCAGTCGTACCATGTTTGAGAAATTAAATTTTTACCTGCTTTTAAAGTTGTGAAGTCCTTTTTGAATCACCCAGTATATTGCACCTTCTAGTAGTTAATTGCTGCATTTTAATAGTTGGGGCTCACATTGTGGGACTACCGAAGGATTCAGGGTTTCTATCCAGAAATAACTCAGAAAGCCAACTAGTTATTATCAGTAAAAACATTAAAATTTTTCCAGAAATTTGTATTTCCAAAATTTTGAGATGCCTGAATCCAAAAATATTAAAATCTTGATCTCCAAATTCTCATGGTTTCATCTGGGTAAATGTGTTGACATCTTTGTATCTTGAGACAGTTTAACTTGCAGCCATGAAATCTGGTGTGATAGCTTGGGTATTAATGGATTGATTATGTTAAGTTTAAAAAAAAAAATTGAATAAGAGTAGAGGAAACTAACTCAAAGGGAGTTACATGAATAATACGCTCACATATTTTTTGGCTTATCAAAAAAAATGTTCTTAAGATCATCCCACATACAAATTGTTTTTTTATACCTTTTCTAACCAAGACCAAATTTTCAAATCTTTTTCTGAATGATACATTTTTAATGCAACTGTTTTTAACTCTTATTAAAGGGTTAAGGAGTAATAAACCCTTAACTCTACTCTTCAAACTACAGTTATATAATTTAGAAAAGGTACATTTCAATCTAATGACTTGAAAATTTTTATTTTCTTTCCAAGTAAGGCAATATTAAAAGAAAAATAGTAAGCTTTTATTACACTGCAACTAAAAATCATTAAATTATTTTTGAGTTTTTCTTCAGAAACCAAAGTGACTATTGAGTTTTATTAACTATATTTTATGATATCATAATTCAAGACTAAAATGGTATACTTTTCTATAACCTTTTACAGGTTTAACAAATTATTCTTGAGCTTTTAAGCAAATAAATAATTAAGATTTTAAGTAATGTTCATTTTTTATTTTATTATGGGATGTGGTTAAATTTGATGTTTAGCACAATCATGGGCAAGATCAGAAATGTTGATGTTTTAAGTTTATTAAATGTAGTTACTTATAATAAAAATGGGTAATTTTATGACAATATCTTTATCTCTGATTTTTAGTTATTGTTTTATGTAAGAGTACCAGGTAACAACTCTGACATTTGAAGGTTTGTAGTCAAGTTATGTACATCACCAAGTTTGCCCAGTTGCAGAAGACTTTCCTATAACTTCCAGGGAATTTCTTCTTTTTTTATTATGTATGTATACTTATAATTGTTATGTCTGGTATTCAAAACATTAAACTTAGTGCATTATAATTTATTTATAATAATTGTCTGTTAAAGCCGATTTTCAGTATATAAGTTTATGTTTCAGAAAGTTGCAGGATCAGATGAACGTAAACCTGCTGTTACTGAATCAAGATTGAAAATTGCAGCACTGGAAAATCAAGTTACTTGCTTAAATAAAAAAGTTAGTTGAAGAATAGTAATTTATTGAAATAATTATTATTTCTAATAATCTAATAGAGTTTTTTGTAGAAGTCCTCATTTTGTTCATTCTTTGTGACTTGAGTAGTACCCTTATTGAAACAGTGCATCAATAAACTAAAACAATTTATGGCTACTATACAGATTGATTTTCAGTAACTAGATTTTTTATGGCAGAACCAAACTTTCTTTAGTCACAACAGTCAGTTACTGTGAACTATTGCCCTTGTGCCAACAGCAGAACTTCTCTGATCATATTAAATGTTATTTCTGTGTGGTTTGATATATCTCATTTATTTTGAAATGCAGGGTCATCAAAAAAGGTTGCAGCAATTTAAACAATCACATTTCAGAAACTACTAGAGATAATCAAACAATTGTATTTTGTTATTTTTTTTTTAAATTCACCAATTCAAAAAGTTTTTTATATACGAGGTGTGATAAAAAAATACGGTGAATGAATTTTTATAGCGGCAACTGCCGACACTACATCCATATGCTGTAATTTGTCCAATAGTGTGATCAACTGAGACAGGCAGGGACAAGTTGTAACACGTTCGAGCTTGCCAGAGCCGCTAGAGTGAGGTTGTGTTTATCGTGCCTGTCGTGCAACATGGATTTTGAACAACGCATTAACATTAAGTTTTGTTTTAAGTTGCAAAAGAATGCCAAAGAAGCTCACGAAATGTTAGAATCAGTGTATGGCGATGATGTGGTAACTTTGAAGACTGTGTACAAGTGGTATGACCGATTTAAAAACTGAAATGAGTCTGTTGAAGACAAGCAGCGTACGGGACATCCAGTAATCTCAAAAACAGTTGAAAATGTGCAAAAAGTGGAAACAATGGTTCGTTCAAACAGGCGAATGACTATTCGAGAGTTATCGGAAGACCTTAACATCTCGTATGGATCCGTTCAAAGCATTTCAACTAATGAATTGCAAATGAGACGAGTGAGTGCAAAATTTATTCCCAGACTTTTGAGTGATGAACAGAAGGAAAATCGTGTGTGAATTTGCACGGAGTTGAAGGGTCGCCTTCATGCAGATCTGGACTTCATGGTCAAAATTGTAACTGGAGATGAAAGTTGGGTCTATGGCTATGACCCTGAGACCAAAATGCAGAGTTCCCAATGGAAAACCAGTTCATCTCCTCACCCTAAAAAGGCACGTCGTCAAAATCCAACATCAAGGTCATGCTCGTTGTTTTTTTCGATAGTGAGGTCATAGTGCGATCAGAGTTTGTTCCAAGGGGAACAACTGTAAACTCTGAATTTTATAAGGGTGTACTGCAACGTTTGCGAAATGACGTTCAAAGAAAACGACCAGAAAAATGGACCAATGGCTTGCTTCTTCACCACGACAACGCGCCATGTCACACCTCGCTTCTCATTCGTGAGTTTTTGGCCAAAAAAAGTATTCCTGTCTGTCCACATCCGCCATACTCACCGGATTTAGCACCATGCGACTATTGGCTCTTCCCAAAAATTAAAACTGCGCTTAAAGGAAAACGTTTTGACATCATTGCTGACATTGAGAGGGCCACGACTGAGCAGCTGAAAGCCCTTCTGAAAGACGCCTTTCAGAAATGCCTCCAGTTATGGAGTCAACATTGGGATAAGTGTATTGCTAGCCAAGGACAGTACTTTGAAGCAGATTAAATCAAATTCTATGTAACTTTATTACGTTTTTTAATAAAAAATTATTCACCGTATTTTTTTATCACACCTCGTATACCTTAGAATGTTTCAATATGAGCTCCATTGGAAGCTTCAATCTGGGCTTCTTGGAAGCCAAAGCAGAAGACCAGCCCTGCTAATCCAATGATTAGGTAATCTTTCATTGAGAGTGCATCAAATGCCTAGAGTAAAGTGTGGTGGCGCACCATCTTGTTGAAACATTACAGCAATGTTACTTTCTTGTTCATTTTGGTCGCTTGGGAAAAATGTGCAACAGCTTTGGCATATATGTTCAACTGGTTTGTCAATCATTTTGGGCTGTCTGGACTTATTCACTTCAATGTTGTCAGATTCCTTAAACTGCTTGTATCACTGTCTAATGCTGTTTGGGGAAGATATCATTCTCATAAACATGCCTGAAAGTCTGTTGAACAGTTATAACTGATTTATACAGCGCTAACCACTAAATACACTGTGCTTTCTGCTGAACTATCGCCATTGCACTGATTGACAGTGGTGCAGAGCAGTTGTGCGTTGTGCACATCGGCTCAAGGTCACGGCCAGTCACGTCTAAAAAAAACTTGATGATATCCCGATTATCTTGCAGTTCCAACTAAAACTCAATTATCAATTATATAGAGAGATATGATATTTTTTCATTGCTGCAACCTTTTTTGATGATCCTGTACATACTTATTATGATTTCATAATGTTTTTATTTTTCATCTCAATTTATTATAAAAGGCATTTTTTTTGAATTGCAAGAGTACCATTTACAAATATGAAATAATATTAATATAAAAAAATATGTTGATAATTTATAGAGGTTGAAATTTTTTATCATGTGCTGAGTTTCTTATTTATTAAAAATTGATTTGTTTTTCTGTAAGCTTGTAATGATTAACTGATGGTTAGTGATCTAAAGTAAAGCATATTATTAAAATTCATTGCAAAAAAGAAGGCAAAATAATATTAATCATTTTCATTAATTTAATATGACCAAATATTATTATTATGGCTATAATAATATAGGGAAGTCTTATTTTTCTAAAGGTACAGTTAGCTAATTTTCATAAATAAACTATTTTCATAATTTTATTTTCATAAACTTAATTTGATTTTACAATACATGGTGAAGAATGTTATTTGAGTTTGTGTGTACATGTATTTGTTGCTTTATACTACCTGATATTATTAACTAGTAATTTTTTTTTTGAAACTATGTTTTCTTTATGTTTATTTACTTATTATTGTTATTTAAAAAAAATTGTTGTTTTTTAATTAAAATAGGTTGAAGAACTGACGTGTGCTTTAAAAGAAAAAGAAAAATATGAGTGTCATTGTGAGGATAGTTCATTGGTGAGTTAATAAATTATTTTATAAAAGATTTACATTTCTAATTTTTGAGACTATTATCAAATGTGTGAACTTCTCCCTCTTTTTTAAATGAAATTCTCGTTTAAATGTTAAAAATTGCCTCTTCCTGTTTTCTTATTATTATCACTGTATTTGTAATTATATCACAATATCATTTTTATCCCATATCAAGCAAATAAAGTAAATCTTTAATATTCATAATCCTAATGGATACAAGCATTAATAAAAACCGGATGCATAATTATACAATTGCATTATATTTAGTCAGATGGAATTGAAAATGTTTGAATTACCTGGTGTTCAGGGAAATTAAAAAATTAATTCATTTAATAGCAGTTTTATTTAGATTTCATTTGCTGTAATTCATATCACTTAAAATTGTTTGCTGAGGTCTGTTCTGTATGTATAAATTGTAAAAATTATTTTCCTTCAATGTATTCAGAGTCCCAGTTAAAAAAAAAAAAATGCTTTACAAAACTTGGGAATATTCAGTTTTTTTTGTTCTTTTAAATTACTTCTAAATGTGAATACTGAAAAACTGTTTTTTATCAAGAGTAGAAATGGTATCTTTAGTTAAAACATGACATAAATTTCAGTTATTCTAATTAAATTAGTCTTTTAACCCTTTAAATGTGGGGATTCTAAATAATGCTGTACATCCCAACATTGCTGTTTCCTTGGGTTGTTTTGTATTTGAACATTAATCTGTTCCTGCTGTCCATGTTTGGACAGTTTATAATTCGTTTGAAAAAGCATCTGTAAAATTTCAAATATGTGTTTTATTTTTTGTAGGGTTAAGTGGTGGAAGTTCATTTAAAAATGTTGTAGGTATATTTTAACATATACATTTTCCAAAATTTTGCTATTATAAAAACATCAGATTTGTATTTGAATAATTTTTTGCCATTTGAAAATACATGAAATTTGTAACAAGGATTTCCATTGTTTTATAAGTACTGTTTGTTTTTAATAGAAATCTAAATGTTCACGTTTGTTTGAATCTTTGTTTTTAATGCATTACTTATCCAAAAGTTAGATAAAAAATTATGTATTTATAAAGTGTTTGAGGTCATAATGTTTAGGATTAAACTTTTTAACTTTTCTCCAAAATAAAAATTTTAACAAAAGTCAGATCGAGCCTTCACAAGGTGTGCCTGGATATCTCTAGTACAAATAAAAGAAATTTGTGTAGTGAATTGAATATAAACAAACGTCACAACTTCATCTATCAAGTCATACCCCACTATCATCTCACTAGAATGTATCTGGATTTGTAACTCAGGACCTAGTTCCACCATAGATGACCCTTGACAGTCAACCATGAAAGGTCTTTTAAGAAATACTCCACCAGGTGAATCAAGCAATACTAGAGTTCAGAGAAGGTAGCACTTCGATACATTGGACTGCTGATTTAAAGATAAAATGCGATTGGAAGCATTGGAATACTGCACACACAAACAAGGACAATGCAAAATCTAAAATCAAACAAAGAAAATCACGTACATTTTCACACATTACGTAAACTAACTCATGCAGACTGATAAACTAAAAATAATAACCAACCTAATAGACAAACACAAAATTCTCATCACAGGATTGCAGGAAATTTGAAACACTGACCAGGATACCATGAAATCTCAAGCATATAAGACTTTTTTCAGCCTAAAAATAAACTCTGAACAAGAATTCAAGTCATGATTCCCAAGAATCTCAACACAGCCTAAAAGCATCTAATAAAATGTACGTCATAATAAGCGCTCACCAATAATAATAAAAATATTTCCAAAAGACTGTAAAGATCAGAAAAGTTCTGGGACCTACTCGACCAGACCATAAGTAACATCCCCAAAAATCACCTTAAAAACTAATCTCAGTGCTCAACTAGGCACAGAAAGAAAATACCGTGATATCATGCCCCCCCCCCCCAAAAAAAAAGATTGAAAACCAACAGATTGAAAACCTCTGTCTGAAAACAGACAGAGTCTGTTTTCATTTCAAAACCAAAATTTGAAAACCTCAAAACCTGGAAACCCCCTGATTAAAGGAGAATGACAACTAGATCATGTCTTCATGGACAAACGCTACCTCAAAGAGATCTACAACATAAAAGTCCTCCAAGAAGTAGACAAAGGCTCAGATCATTATTTAGTCAAAAATTAAAATTAAATTCACTTGCCAAAGAAAGCAACAAAACCAACCTCTAAAACTAAAGGAAAAAAAATAGACCCTACCCAACTAATCAAGAATGAAAATTACCAAAAAGCAACCAAAAAAATAACAGGCTGATAAACTCAAAGATCTAATCAACCTTAAACAAATTGCAGAAGAATTGGCCTCAATAAAACCCTGTAAATATCATCAATGGTAGAACAGTCAATGTGACGAAGCAGTGAAGAGACATCAAGCATGGCTATTACACAATTTCAAAAAATCAGAAGTAACCTTCCAAAATCTTGTAAAACAAAGAAAAGAAACCATCCAAACTCTAAGGAAAATAAAAAGACAACACCATAAAGACACACTGAAATCAATAGAAGAAGAATTCAACAAAATGTTGTTGAGGGACTACCACAAAACCTTCAAAAAGCAACCCCAAAAATATGAACCCCCAATTCTACAAATGTAGGATGAAGACCATAATCTGGTCCATAACAATAATATATTATTATATAAAATGAAAATGAAAATATAATAAGAATAATTTTTAGCTGTCAGTGCAATGGGTGGCATGTTTTCTTCAGTTGACCAGAAATGCACTTGAATGAACATTCCTCAGCAGTGTTTGGACATGTTCAACTATAATTCAACTGAATTTTTGCAGCGTTTCATTACTGCTAATGAAATGTTGATTCATTATTATAGCCCTGAAGAGGGCCTGACGAAGCAACAATTCAAACAGTGGGTCGAAACTAGTGGAAATGCTCCAAAGAAGGCAAAAAGTATTCAGTTAGTGGGAAAAGTCATGGCCACTGTTTTTTTGGAATGTTTATGGTGTGGTGAGGAAAAACAATCATCAGCAAATATTATGCAGCATTTTTGTAACAATTGAAGGAGGCCATTAAAACCAAACATTTGGGCAAGAAAAAAGTGCTTTTTCACCATGACAACGCACCCGTGCATGTGTCTTCTGTTGTTGTTAAAATTCATGAACTGTACTTTGAATTGCTTCCACATGCACCATATTCGCCAGATATAGCTCAGAGTGATTGTTTCCTGTTCCTGAATTTGAAGAAAAGGCTTGGTGGGTGAAGATTTGCCTCAAATGACGAAGTCATAGCTGAGACAGACTATTTTATTTTGCAAAAATTGAGAAATTATATTTTACTGAAGGAATAAATAAGCTGGAAAAGCGATGGTTATACAGTTATAAAACTGGATGGTGGACAGTTATAAAATTGGAAGCCACATGTGCAACAAAAACACTCTTCCACCTAAACAATCAAAGATCAACAGACTCCAGAAAATCAAAAGAAGAAATGGAAAAACCTGCTTCAAAAAAGTACCACAAAGACGAGCGGTGGTGGGTTGTGCCCAACAAAGTTCTGTACAAAGAGTTAAAACCCAATACTGATACCACGCGTAAAAGGAGACTAGGATTCTTTGGACATATCATGAGAATGCAAGATTCAAGACTGAAAAAGCTGGTACAGTTCAATCTCGACTTAGAAAACACCGAGTCAGGATGCAGATAGATCAGAGAAATAAGAAAAGATCTGAAGAAAATTCAGTTCTTTTGGTGAAAGGCTCTGAGCCTTTCACCAGAAAACATCACAGACAAAATTAAAATTAAACAAAAAAATCGAGGACAAAAACACTTGCTTCACACTCACAAGAAAAAACTCAACATGAACATTTTCAACACCAGAAAGGGTGCAGAGATCGAAACATATGAAAACGTACTGGGAGGATCGCAAAGCTCGAATATTCTCTTTAAAGAGACTTGGATAATGGACTGACTAAAGTGATCCTAAGCAGTCATAAGAGATGAAAAAAGTGTTTAGAAAGATGTCTGTAGTGCTTAAAATAAAAATTGTAATTTTTGGAGAGAAAAATGTTTTTGCCCAAGTGTTGCACATTAAATGAATGATAAAAGAAATAAATTATGCTATAAGATAACAAAATTTATTTTATTGTCATTATCATAATCAGCCATAGTTCATTACCATCAAGTGTCATTCATATATAGTAATAAATTGGTCGTGGATATGTCATACTCAGGGTAAGTATATAAAATATTTGTTCTTCATGTACAGCCATTTCAATTGTAAGTGTAAAATGGATGAAACATTATTGTTAATAAAATAAACATAATTGTAAAAACAGAAAAGCGAGTAGGTTCAACAAGAGGATGAAAAGCTGATATATATTTTAAAAAGTCTGTAACAAGAAATATGTTTGAGTAGACTACACTTTTCACACCATGAATTTATTGATTTTTAATCAAGATTACTTTGTTACTACTATTATTAAGAAATGAAAAATAAATGATCTATTTCTTTGTTTTATTTGCATGTTGATAACATGCTGAATCATTTATAAATAATTCTGGTAAATTAATGAAATTGTGCTTCCCATTTGCAGGCTATTAAGTGATTGATAAATGCCTTCTGCTTTGATAGATATTACAAGAAATGGTTTATTATCAAACAAAATGTCTTATGGTAGGGAATATTTGAAACCTTTATTTTTGGTATAATCTAAGCAAGATATAGAACTTTTTGAGAAATAGAATTGACTATTTTTACAACCTGCTACCTTTTAAAAAAATAGTTTTTTGTTTTTATCTCATAAATATTTGGAAAAATGTACTTTTATTAAACAAAAATATCTATTATTAACTGTAAAATACTGAAGAATGCAGCACTTATGAGATACAACTATCATTAATGCATTAGTCCTCAACTCAGTTTAATTCATTATATTTAAAAATTTTTCAACATATATATTTGAAAAGCTTGATATTCATAATCGTGGGATTGAAATTAAGTCGTGGGTAGAAAGATGTAAACAAATACGACTCCTGACGTATATGCAGTCAGCTGCATGCTGATACTGCAGCTTCATCAATATGTTTTTGTTGACAGACGATGTCCATTGCAAGGAAATAAAATTTTTTTTATAGATAAAATTGATTTAACCCATCCTAGAGTGGTTGTTAAGTTTCATTTCATTGTTGCTTTGATGTTGAAATATTTACATTGCCTGTAGAAACACTTTGTTAACAGATATATAAGCCACTGGGTTTGGTAATTTAATTCCTACTATTAAAATTTTTTTTATTTCTGATATGAGTTTTTCATGAGTTCTTACTTTCTTCAGCAGCATCGTTGAAGCATTTATTATCCTTATTTTTTAGTAATAATTGATTGTGATAATTTAAATTTTGCAAATTTTTTCATCCCCATTCATATCTGATTTTCTTAGTTACAAAATTTATTTCTTAAATTCTATAAAATCTTTTAAGATTGTTTTTAGAATTGTTGATTTTCTTTTTTCTTCCACTACATTATTAAAATTATATACATTTGTTATTTATTATATTAATGCTGCTAATTTACTCAGTAGAAATTACATCGTTTAAAAAAAGTAACAATTCTTAAACTAAAATTTTTTAAACAAAAAAATTTTCTAAGCATGTCAGTCAACATCAGAAAACTGATAATTTAATTTTTAATCCTTGTTGTAAAATTGTATTTATTGTGAAAATATATCCTCTATTGTATATGAAGTATAGTAAAGATGAAGATAGTTAATTCAATCAAAAAGTGAGTTTTGGATCAATCGGGAGGTAACTAACACGTGTTATGGAATTATTGAAAGGATGTGTACTTTAACAGCATTAAATGTTTCTTTCTTTGTAAAACCCAGCAGTTATTTACTTTAGTGAATGCACTATAATGATGAGTTGTGAATTGGGGTCTAGCCTAAAGTTAAGTGAACCAACTGAACTTATTGGCTGAGTAATGTTTCAGTCTGCTTTGAATCCTGGCCAGGTATAGAATTTTTTCATGTATTATAAAAATGCAATTTATATTATTCAGAAGCTTAGAGCTTCTGTGGTGTAAAAGAGAGAAGAAAGAACACTAAAGAAACTTCTTACATGCTTTGTTTAGGGTAATTCTATAACTGCGAGGGTTATTTTTTCAAGGTTCTATCGGTCACGAAATAAAAACCCTTGCAAAAATCGGATGAATCTTTGCGCATATGTGTTGCGCAGCGTCTTTAGTATCACCTTCAATCATGCCGCATCATTTTGTTTAGTTCTGAACACGCAGCTAGCAAGTAAACATGTCTAAAACAATAGCATCTCCCGCCAAGTGTGAAGTGTGTACGGTAATTCAATTTCTTCACGCTGAGGGGTGTAATGCAGCTGAAATTCATAGACGAATAAGTAATGATGTGTATGGTGAAACTTCAATGAGTGACAGCAAAGTGCGACAATGGTGTAAGAACTTTAAAGCAGGATGTGCAGATGTTCATGATGCAGGCGGTTAGGGAAGGAAGCGAGTGTCAACCGATGATCTCGTTGAGCGAGTGGATGAGGCAATTCGAGAAAATCGACGATTCACAATTTCTGTATTGAGTGATTCATTTCCTGAAACTTCAAAGTCAGCTCTCTACACCATTGTGAGCGAGAGACTTCAGTACCACAAACTGTGTGCGAGATGGGTTCCCAAGATGCTGTCTGACCATCACAAAACAATAGAATGGACGCCTCCCTAACGTTTCTCCAGCGCTACCACAATGAAGGAGAAGATTTTTTGAACAAAATTGTCACAGGGGACGAGACATGACTCCATTTTGAAACTGAAGAAACAAAAGAACAATCCAAACAGTGGATGCATTCTCATTCTCCCAGTAAACCAAAGAAGTTCAAGCGAACCTTCTCCAACAGAAAGTGTATGGCTACTGTGTTCTGGGACCGTAATGGAGTTCTCTTGGTGGAATTCATGGAACGTGGTACGACCATCACTGCAGCCTCATACTGCGTGACTCTTCAACATCTATGAAGGGCAATTGAGAATAAGCGAAGAGGAACGTTGTCATCAGGCATTGTCTTTCTCCATGACAATGCTCGACCGCACACTGCAGCTGTAAGAAAGAAGCTTCTACAGCGTTTTTGTTGGGAAGTGTTTGATCACCCACCATACAGCCTGGACTTGGCTCCATCCGATTTTCACCTCCTTTGCTCACATGAAACACTGGCTAGGAGGACAGCATTTTGGCACAAACATCGAGCTGCAGACCAGCATAGAAACATGGCTGAAAACACAGGCAGCTCTGTTCTATGACAAAGGTATTGAGTTGGTATCACACTACGACTAATGTCTAAATCGGAGTGGTGACTTTGTAGAGTAGCATAACTATGTGTGTACTGTTATAAATAAAAATTTTTTATTTTCAATTTTGTTTTTAATTTTGTGACCGATCAGACCTTGAAAAAAAATAACCCTCATATGTAGTAATTACAAGTGTAATTACAGTGTAATTGATTGGCTGATGTAAGTCAGCTTGCTGTGTAGGTTGTGGTCAGCTAATCAACCTATGTGTGAACTACACCAAAGCATATTAACCCATTTGATAAGTTTCTTCAGTAACATTACTGAAAAGCTGTTTATCATAATATTATCAAAGAAGTATTATTATAAATTTACTAATCTATTTGTGTATTTAACTAGTCTAATGAGGTAATTTTATCTGGTATTATAAAACTAAGTGATTAGTTTTCTTCATGGTTATTTGGTTGGATAATTAATTTACCAAATGAATTTTATTGTAATAACCTAATTGTAGGTTTAAATGTTAACTTTATGCACTCAGTTGTTATAGATTTTATAAACAACAGAATTTTATTGTTAAAATAAGTCTATTAGGCACTTAATGTGTCTGCAGAAATATGGTGCATAAGTCTGTTTTCTACTACATTAAATTAAGTAGTTATTTATGAACTAATTCGGTTCTTAAATTCAAAAAAGCCATTCAAAAAATTAAAATATTTTCTAATACTATCATTTAAACATAACAATATTCAAAAAAGAAAATTGATACCAAAAATTATTATATAACAACTGAAAAAGCAACTTTCATTACAGAGATGTCTGTCATAATTTGGTTTCGTAATAATTAATTGTTTATTAATCATAGTATATGATACTTTCTTTTTTTAGGAGGAAGATTCACCAGAAGTCAGTAAAACGGTATTGAATTTTTCATCATCAAAGAAACAGGTTACTTCCTGTGAAGTAAATATTGAAAGCAAGGTAATTTTTTCATTTAATTTAGTTATTTTTGTGCATTTGACTACTTTTAATTGAAAAACTCATAGTTATACTAGAATTCTATATATGTAGAATTATATTCATGATTAATATTTTAATTTACCTTACTGTGTAGGAGATTTACGTTCTGTGTATATATTGTTTCTGTATATTATAATGTTTCTCAATAGACAGAAAAATCTTTGTCCATCTCAATCTTTATTGATACGAGGCATGGTTGAAAAGTGAGGACTGATCAGTAACAGAGAACAGTTGAAAAAATGAAAAATTTATTAATGGTTTCAAATACTTAGATATTTATTTGATTTTTCTACATAATCACCATTTCGTTCCAAACACTTTTGATAATGTGAAACAGACTTCTTCAAACCCAATGCATAAAATTTTGCCACCTGGAATTGTATCCAATTTTGCACAGAGATTTTCAGCTCTTCACTTTCCTCAAATCATTGAGATGCAAGCCAGTTTTTGAGGTCTAGGAAGAGATAGTAACTGGGTGCTCAGTCAGGACTATAAGTGAGATAATCAAAAATCTGCCATCTGAATTTTTGAATTGTTTCTGTTGTGCATGCAACTGTATAGACATGTGTTATCCTGAAAAAGAACTGTTCCTAATCTCAGCACTCACTGTTGTCAGTTTTGAATTGCGTAACAGAGTTTAGAAAGTGTTTTGAAATATACTTGTGATGTGGTGGATTTCCAGGTTCCATGAAATCAATCAAAAGAGCAGCACACCTTTTTGGTCCCAGAACACAATTACCATGATTCTTCTTTAAGACTGGGTTTGTTCATATTTTTTCAGCTTAGGTGAACTGGAATGGAGCCACTGCATTGATTGTTATTTCATCTCAGCATTGACATACAAAATCCACATTTCGTCCCTAGTGATGATATGGGAAAAAATTTATCTCCCTTGTGGTTAAACGGTTGTGAATAGCATGTGCAGATGTCATTCTGTGATCTTCGTGAGCATTTGTCAACATTTTCGGCACCCATTGTGCACACAGTTTATGATAGTCTTGAGCAGCGTTTCTCAACATGGTGGTTGTGATGATATGAAAGGGGAGGTTGTGAAATTAGCTTACAACTTTACACCAAACAATAATGAGATCATTTTATGAGAAAAAAATCATTTATTATAAACATTTTACTTACATATATAAGTGCACATGTAAAGAAAATAAATTAATGAGATGGTTGTGTTTGTTTTTCATTTAAAAGTTTCTCCAAATGTGGATCTATGTTAGAAACACATACAAGCAAATTGTTTTCTAGTGATAAAAAACGATTTCCATATTTAGTTTTTAGGGCAACCATAACGAAAAACCCTTTTCACAGAGGTAAGATGTGGCAATGTGTCTGACTAAATTTCCATATTCATTCTGACAAGTAAGGCAAAATGTATATAAATCATCAGATGTGGCTGGCCTCTGTGGCATGAGTGGTAGCATCTCGACGGCTTTTCATCCGGAGGTCCTGGGTTTGAATCCCAGTCAGGCATGGTTTTTTTCACATGCACTACAAATCGTTCGTCTCTTCTTCTGAAGCAATACCTAATGGTGGTCCTGGAGGTTAAACAAGAAAAAAAATCATCAGATGTGAGTTGAAGTTGTAATGTTTTATTGGCAGACATTTTAATGAGCTGGTGGTGAATCTCAACTGGCAACTTGGCAGCTGCAAAAGCATTTTCACTATGATTCAGTACCAAACTAACTGAATTTTAGCTCATGCAAATGTACCTTCATGATACTAAACTGTGGTGAATAGTGTAGTGTCTTCTTCATCCAAATTTTTCTCAGTATAATTCAAAGTGAGTGGAAACGTATCAAAGTTTTTTCTTTGAAGGCGAATAAGCCAGATATCAAGCTTTTTAATGAAAGCATGAACTTTGTCATTAATAAAGTGTTTTTATTACGTCCTTGTAAATTCACATTCATCTAATTGGGAAATACATCAGCTAAGTAAGCCAACAGCAACATATACTCATTATTCTGTAAAATTATTGAGAATGGTGTTTGTTTAACTTGGAAAAATGTTATTATCTTGCAATTCCAATAATCAGGTTAACAGTTAATTTTGTGATACCCATCTGACTTCTGTGTAGTAAAGAAGAGATTTTTCTTTTTGCCCATTTCATCGAATAGTTTAACAGATAGCCTTTGTAAGGGTTGACTTTTAATGAAATTAACCATTTTTACAGCTTTACAAAGAATTTGTTTGAGATTTTCCGTCATATTTTTTTGTAGCTAGAACATGTCTGTGAAGGAAGCAATGCATCCATTCTACTCTTGGTATAAGAAGAATTCTTAATTTTTTCAGAACTCCACTGTTCTTTCCTGTTATCATATTTGCACCAACACTACATACTGCAATGTATTTTGTCCAATCTATTTATACTTTTTAGTAGCTTCATAAAAACCATCAAAGAACTTTCCTGTTAAATGACTGGTTTGCAAAACAAATTATTTTCTTTGACTGGTCAGTCCATATCGCATTCATATCTCACAAAACATAAGAACCGAGAAATTTTTGCCACATCTGTTGTTTCATCAAATTTAATATTAAAAAATCCACTTGAAACTCACTACCAGAATTATCTGGTGCGAATATCAGCAGCCACGTCATCAGTTCGCCTTGATACTGTGTCGTTAGAAAGTGCAATTTTTTTCAGTTTTTTTGCTTCTTCCACACCAATTAAAACATTGACCATATCAGTTGTAGCAGTCAGCAGTTTGCTTGTATGATCCAGATGTTTAGTGACAAGTGTTGAATTAATTTTGTTGGCTTCGTGCTTTCATCGGAAAGGACTTGAAAGCAAACAATGCTCTGTGGCTTTCCATCAAGTGAGTTAAAACCAGAATTTAAAAAACTGTCATTGTAAAATCTTGTCTTTTTACCAATTGAATCACTGGATGTAGATGGCTCACTTTTTTTCACAAATTATCCATTTTGCATAAGAATCTCCTTGAAGAAAAAAATAAACAAAATAACTAGACTGTTTAACTATACACTAAAAAACCGAAACCTTAGTTATTATTATTATTATTATTTAACTGAAACTTCAATTATTATTATTGTTATTCTGATACTTCAATTATTATTATTCTGATACCTTATACTAGAAGCCTGAAGCACTAGATGCATGCTTCGCATTTCAAACTAAACTGATGCTCTGCAATCCCTTATGTCCCTTTTATATTAATGAGAGTACGACATGTTCGACCATATCATATGCATGTTTGAACATGATTTCGTCACAGCAGATATTATGCAAGTAGACCAAATTACAAGGAGGAAGTATATTTCAAGCTAGAATCTGTAAATTGTTCATGTTCGCACACTTCATAGTCATGTGCATACCAGTCACTATCAACGCAGCTAAATAGTTTTAATTAGGTTTCATTGGGTTGGTTTGGAGGATCACAAAATATTTATTATATATTATTTTTACCTTTTGGGGGTCTTAGCTAATAAAAAGGTTGAGAATTACTGGTCTAGAGTGTTCGTCATGAACATTTGAACAGCCTTCCTTAAATTTACAACACCATTGCCTCACTTTTCCTTATTCATTGCAGTAGGGCCATATGTTTCACACAATTGAAGGTGAATCTCAGCAGCAATATGTCTTTCTGCATATAGAAATTTAATCACTGATCAAACATCACAACTGGTGGGATTTGTTATTACCCCACTCATTTTAACATACAGTCTCTTGCAAAGACAAACAAAAATTAAGTTATTGCAATGTGGTGGTTACATACCCAACAGAGCTTTTAAAGTTACTGCTCATGTGCGAATCACTCGTGTTCCTTATTTATAACTCATCTTTTACTTTAATTTTCTTTTAAACCATGCCTCATATATTAAAATTTGATTTTGAAACTTTAATATTTAATTTTTTTTATTTTAGTCATGTGAATGTGAAGAATCTGGTGAATTAAGTGTAGAGCAGCAGAAGCATTTACCTGAAGAACTAGAAATTTCTCCACCTAAATTAAATGTTGAATCTCAGGTAATATTTTTATTTTATTTTTTATTAAATTAAGTTTTTGTTGTTCATCTAATTTTTTTTTTATTACTTTCAGTTAATATTAAAATTTCTTCTTGCTAGAGAAGAGGGTTACTTGGCTATTATTTTTTTCACAAAACTGGTAGCTGAAGTGCCCATCCAGATACAATCTTGTTTAATGTAGAGGAACATAAAATACCATATAATTAATGCTTTTATATATATATATATATATAAATTTCTGAAAATTCAAATAAATCATCAACATACTGACCACTGTGCCAATAAACTCGAAAAATAACTTACCATCAAACACAGGGAGAAAAAACCTAAAATATACTAACAAAAAAAAACACTAATAGTTGACTTTCTGAAAATTCAAATAATTCATCAACATACTGACCAATATGCCTATTAAACTCAAAAAAAAATTTTTTTAAAATAGCTTAACCAAAACACAGTAAGAGAATATGCAGGATCCTGTGAAAGTCTACCACTGTGTTAGGTAGTTAAGTTGTGTTGTTTATATATAAAATTTATTTAGATTAAATTTTTTATAGTCCATTTTTTCCCCTCTGTTTGTTATATAATATATAATATTATATAACATAAAATAAATATAATATTATATAACATAAAATAAATATAATATTTTTTCAGCCTCCCCAAAGTACAGAATTAGAGAACACCCCTTACCTTTACTTTTTAATGTTCAAAACGTTTTTGGGTCTAAGCCCACCTTCAGTGATATTTTTTAACAATTCTTCATCTGTTTGCATTTACACATTAAATTTTATTTTTATACTTTTATTTCATAAAAATTGTCATTAATAAAATTTAAAAACATTTTAAAAATTCAGAACAATTATTTGTTCAGTCAAGAGAATGAAAAATTATTGCAATAACTAACTATTAATTTATCAATATCTTATCTTTATATGCCAACTTAAATAATTTTAATAAGAATGTCCTCATCAAATTTTATTTGCAGATTTTGCAGAAAAAATATTATATTATATACTAGTTAATACCCGGCAAGTGTTGCAATGCCACTCAAAGAAAGAAAGTGTTTGTGTTTTATGTCTGTTTATTGAAGTGCTTTTGGATGCACAATATTTTTTGATTTTCGTCTGGTGCGTACACGAATAAATTAGAAGGATTTCCGATGTGTGAACAGTCCACATACAAGCTGTCCATGTGGGAAGCATGGATTTTCCAAATTTAGTCCACACACTTTGTTGATGGTCATTGCTGATGTGAGTCACACCGGAAACTGCAAACGTTTAAATTCAAATGGCATATCTGTCAGAATCAAGTCATATCTGTTGAATGCGTGGCAACAGCACATCTTCTCCTTTAAATATTCTACTTAAAATTGTAACTTCAATGATATTGTTCATCATCATTTTCACTGAAAGCCTGGTACCACTGCAAAGTTGTGGTGGATTGATGTTTCAAAGAGAAGAATGATAGGCACACCAATGTTAACACGAGCAATGTTAATACATGCAGTGGCATGCCTGGAAAATCAAGTGAATTCAAGTATTCAATTGGATAATTGACAACTTTTCTTGATTAATTACAGTATTGATAGACTTATACGTTGTCGCTTTGCCTTTTATTTCGTTTTGAATGCTGTAATTCATAGCATTGACATCATTATTTTTGGCTGCTAACACAGCACGTACATTGAACCACTGATGATTTTTGTAATTCTTGCAATATTTGGGAAAATTTTGTGAATCAATTTGTCTGGTTACTGTGATTTTTTAGTAGTTTGTTGGCAATGTAATACATTTTGTCAATTCGTCGATTGTCATTTTCCCATTCCCAGTATCCAACAATTGTTTTGCAAAACATTCAGCGGATGCATCATGTTGTAGTTGTACACACATATTGGACTTTAAACTTAATTTTTGTATGTATTGCCATAAAACTGATGATTTGATACATGCATTAAGTTCATCAGCAAATGTTGAGTGTGGTATAAATGATAGAATTCGTCGAAAATTACCAGACAATAAAATGAGTGCACCACTGAAGAGCTGTTGATTTCCTCTCAAATCCTTTTTGTGTTTGATGAAGCGTTTTTTTGTGTGCCATAGTACATTTGTCCATATAATGAGTTGACTTGATTTGAGTAATTTACCCATTCCAGAATTTTTGTTGATATATTGCATGTTGGTGTCTCAGTGATTTGCATATTCAACGGCGATTTCAGTGCTAAATGCGTTGTTTGGCCACCATCCAAAAGAGTTGCTGCAATTCCAGATGGTGTGATTGCCAGTGCAATATTTTTTCATGATCGTATGGTTGGCAAAATAAGTGAAATGAGAATTTTTGCCTTTGCCTCCGGGCGCATCTAGGAAATATGCAATCTGCCGCTTTAGCTTGTAATTGCATGCATAATTCTGTTATATGCTATGCGTTGTTCTGAAACCAATTTTGGAAGATTTGTTTGAACAAATTACCCAATTCGTCAACATCAAAGTGTTTTTCTTGTTGCAAATCGCAATCAAAAAGGTTCTTTGCAGATCGATTCAGCGCAGCCATTCCCAATTGTACATCATCACTATGTCACTGACACCATAAATATTCACATAGATAGGAATGAATAAGGTCTCTACTAGTGCTGCATTCGTGTTTGTTTCTTCACCTTCAGGATGCCCATATTCATACATATTTTGTTTCTTCACCTTCAGGATGCCCATATTCATACATATCATCCTCATTCATTCTCTGAAGTAATACCTTTTGATGGTTAAGGAGGCTAAACAGAAAAAGATAAAAGGATGCCCATAATGAATCCAGAGTTTACACGTAGTTAGCTGATTTTGGTGTAAAAATTTAAGTAACAGCAAAAAAGCTTTGTAATGATTTCAATGATTGGATATAAATTTCTTCTCTATGTATTATTTTCACAAGCAAGTAATGTCAAATTTTTGGAGATTTTTAAAACTTAAAAATAATAGAAAGTATTGTTCCCTATATGCATTAACATATGAAATAAATAGCTCAACTGATTCAAGTAATTTATTTTCATGATAACAATTCTTTTGAAATCAGTTTTAAGTGTCTTATAGAAATGAGATTAAATATATTGTTTAAAATTCTTTATTAGAATCTTTTGATACAAAGAAAAATTATTTCACAGTAATTGAAAATGCTCGTTTGGACTGTTGTGTAGGAAGGAGCATATATTCCAATATCTCCATTCAGCTGCAATTTCCACAAAATCTACATCAGGTATTTCTTACTTAATTCCAAAACACCCATACTACTTATATTTCTCAGCTTAGTGTATACTGTAATATTCATTTTCAATGCAGACTAACTAAGGGACTTTATAACTGTGTGAAAAACTGGAAACTAGCAATGAATTAATCACATTATTCTATATCCTTGCAGTATAGATTACCAATTAACTGTGATAATTGTACTGTTATTGAAAATACAACAATGTCTATTAGCCTATTTATGTTATACTTCAAAATTATAATTTTCAGTTTGATTTCTGATAGGTTGAGAAGGAAGGGCTCCAGAAAATTAGACAGGTTGGGCAAAGTTTGGAAACTAAGGTAATTAATTTTATTATCTCTGATTAATTAGTTTATTAAGTAATTTAAAATAAAAAAGGAGACCTTCTGTTTGTTGATGAGTATACAAAAATGTTTTTTAATCATTGGTGAATTCACTTTGCTTCCAGTTGATTCTTTGGAAACAAATATCACTTTCAAAATACATTTATTTTTATCAGTAGTTAACTTGTGGCAAATGTCCAGTGATATTCATGTTAGTTGCTATACACAGGCTTAATAAAATATTTGTTAAAATAAATACTCTTGCTGAATATTATTTTGGAGCTTTAATTAATTTCTTATTGGCTAAATTGATGTTGTGAAGTACCACATATGTCAATATGTATTACAGAACCCTTAAAAAAATTTTGACATGCTGTTCAGAACTAAAGGCATGAGAAACCTGGTCAGTGAGATTTGTTTCTGCAGGATAATCCTTGATTGCAGTGAAAGCGGTTCAAGCAATTTCACTGTTAGAACATCCACTATACATTACCAACCTTGCACCTAGCTATTATTACCTTTTTTTCTTAATGCAGAGAAACATATATAATTAAAACATATGTCTTTGTTCTTGTATACTTTCTTTAGAATATGACATAATAGTGAAATTACTCATGTGATATTAATTAATATAATCTTGATTCAGTGCATGCTATTGTATAAGTGTATAAGACATGAGTTAAATTTTTTTAACAAAGATTTTAATTTGAGAAAGTCAAGTTTTGTGCTAGTGATAATAATTTTGAATATAAGTATTTTCCTTGTTTTGCTAGAGAAATTTTAATATTTAGTTTCTTTTTTTTTAATTATAGTCTTCTGAGTCTTGTGAATCTGAAGAATCAAGTGAAGAGCAGAAGATATGTTTCTCTAAAGAACAAGTGGTTTGTTCTCATAAACTAGATGGTGGACATGAGGTATTTTTTTCAAGTTAAATTAAGTTTTTATTGTTCAGCTAATGAATGATTTACTTGTATTAGTTACTTCTTAAACTTTTCTTTATTAAAGAAAAGGGTTTCTCATCAATTAGTTTTTCCATGAAATTGGTGGCTAAGTTGAGCTCAGTACTGTTTAGCCAGCATGAGAATATAGTTGCAGTGTGAGGCATGGGAAGGAAAGTAGTAGTCCCCTTTGTCTTACTCTCTCACACACATGTATGTGATGTCTGTCTCTCACACACACGTATGTAATGTCTGTCTCTCTCACACATGTATGTAATATCTGTCTCTCTCACACACACAATAGTAGCTTGGCGCTACTGCATTCTTTAGAGCTCTATTCTCGTTGTGGGTGAAAAATAATAGGCCTAGCATGTATTCTCAGGCCTAATACTGGATCTACTATCCCATCTAATATAAGATAGAGAAACATTTATAGATTGAACCATTTTACATATATATATATATATATATATATATATATTAGCATCCCCATCATGGTGGGATTTGTCTGCATTATATGGTTTCTTGCATTTTCCTTTGTAATCAGGGGATGGTTAGCCAGTCATGGTTCACTGTGCTCACCCTTCCTGTTTAGCCAGAAGGCTCTACTCCCTGGACTCCCTGCAGTTATTAAACGTATGCTGTTTATATAATAATAAATAAAAATTAAAGCCTGTTCAATTTATAAAAGCTATCAGTGTACTGAAATTTCTTCACAGCAACAGGTTTGATCAGTACAGGATCTGAAATTTTGAGTGATTGAAGAATACAAGTTTCAAAATAGTCAGCATCCAACTTAAAAATACAAGGGTTATTTTTTTCAAGGTCCGATCGGTCGTGAAATAAAAACCTGTACAAAAATCGGATGAACCTTTGCGCATATGTGTTGCGCAGCATCTCTAGTATCACCTTCAATCACGCCGCATCATTTTGTTTAGTTCTGAACACCCAGCTCGCAAGTAAACATGTCTACAACAATAGCATCTCCTGCCAAGTGTGAAGTGTGTACGGTAATTCAATTTCTTCACGCTGAGGGGTGTAATGCAGCTGAAATTCATAGACGAATAAGTAATGATGTGTATGGTGAAACTTCAATGAGTGACAGCAAAGTGCGACAATGGTGCAGGAACTTTAAAGCAAGACGTCCAGATGTTCATGATGCAGGCGATCAGAAGGAAGCGAGTGTCAACCGATGATCTCGTTGAGCGATTGGATGAGGCAATTCAAGAAAATCATCGGTTTACAATTTCTGTATTGAGTGATTCGTTTCCTGAAATTTTAAGGTCAGCTCTCTACACCATTGTGAGTGAGAGACTTCAGTACCGCAAACTGTGTGCGAGGTGGGTTCCCAAGATGCTGTCTGACCATCACAAAACAATGAGAATGGACGCCTCCCTAATGTTTCTCTAGCGCTACCACAATGAAGGAGAAGATTTTTTAAACTAAATTGTCACAGGGGACGAGCCATGGGTCCATTTCGAAACTGAAGAAACAAAAGAACAATCCAAACAGTGGATGCATTCTCATTCTCCCAGTAAACCAAAGAAGTTCAAGCGAACCTTCTCCAACAGAAAGTGTATGGCTACTGTGTTCTGGGACCGTAATGGAGTTCTCTTGGTGGAATTCATGGAACATGGCACCACCATCACTGCAGCCTCATACTGCGTGACTCTAAAACGTCTACGAAGGGCAATTCAGAATAAGCGGAGAGGAATGTTGTCATCAGGCATTGTCTTTCTCTATGACAATGCTCGACCGCATACTGCAGCTGTAACAAAGAAGCTCCTACAGCGTTTTTGTTGGGAAGTGTTTGATAACCCACCATACAGCCCGGACTTGGCTCCATCCGATTTTCATTTCTTTGTTCACATGAAACGCTGGCTAGGAGGACAACATTTTGGCACTGACATCGAACTGCAGACCACTGTAGAAACATGGCTGATGACAGGCGGCTCCGTTCTATGGAGAAGGGTATTGGAAAGTTGGTATTACGCTATGACAAATGTCTAAATCGGAGTGGTGACTATGTAGAGAAATTTTGTAACTATGTAAATACTTGTTACAAATAAAAAATTTTTTATTTCCACTGTGGTTTTAATTTCATGACCAATCGGATCTTGAAAAAAAAATAACCCTCGTAGTAGTTATAGCTGGTTATTCATCCTTTGTACAGGTAAAAATTTATTTTGTGAGGTTCTTAATGTTACCTGATACTTATCTTACCTCTGGAGGAGGTGACCATACTTCATTTCTCTTTTTAAAAATTTGTTTATTTTATGTTTTTTAGTCATGTAACCAGAGGCAGGTGCAGCTAATCATGTCGCACATAAAATAACAGTGGCGGTGGCTGTATTGGTTGAGCTACCGCACTACACACCGTTACACCCCTTAAAAAAATTTTAAATGAAAAAAAAGCTTAAAAATGTTTTTAGATATTTAACTGAAGAGTGCTTGCAAGCCCACATCTAGTGAATATCTTGTTTAGTATATGAGGAAAATTTACAATCATTATTAAAAGTTTTTCTTTTTTTCAATCCTTTTAAGATCAAATTTTAAAAATATGTAGAAATTGTTTTTTTGGATATTCACATTAAGATTATACACAACAAAAGTCAAATTAATATCTTCATTATTTACTAAGAAATTAAAATATTTAGTTGGGTTTAAAAAAAATTGAAATCCATTGAATCCATTTAAAATCAAAAATCAAAATTTAAAAAATCCTTTTTACTGTACACTTATACCATAAGAAGAATGTGTGTACACATTTTCATCAATCTATCTGCAGTAGATATAGCTGGGTATTGATTCTGAATTGCTTACGATGTTTTTTTATATGTAATCACGTACACACTCACTCACACACACACATGTGTGTGTGGGGGGGTGAGTGTGTGGAGAGAGTGAGGGAGACAGTAACATTATAAAAAATTAGCAAATAATAAATACGTTAAAAATAAACTATCACAAACAAGGAGAGTTTTCAGGCAGAAAAAAGTGAATTTCAGTGTAGGTTTATAATTACTGCAGGGAAGTTTTTAATCTTTTATAGATTTTACTGCTTTTATACATGTTTTTATAGATGTTTCAACGTTTAAGGAAAAACTGCCAAAGCAGCAGTTACTTAAGCTGTGGGGGGTCACTATAAAAATAACATTTGTGTTTGTCTTTTGATAAAAGCTACTTCTCTAAAGCTGTAGAGTATGTGATGTAAGTCTGTTATTAACTGCCTTACATTTAGTCCTTTCTTAGTACCTTTAGATGGTTATAAATATTTATAGAAAAATATCTTAATAAAAATTACTCACCAGATGAATCATGTTATCAGTTTAACTCTGATGATGATACCTAGATACAGGATACTGACACGTTGCATTTTGACAACTTCCAAAATGTTGTTGAAAGTATTGAATGTTTATAAGTATATGATGTAACAAGGTATTCCACAAATAGACTAAAGATATATATATATATATATATATATATATATATCATTATTCTATAATTGACTATATTGTTTTGTATTATAACCAGCATGGATTATTATTTTTGTTACAGTATCAATTATTAATATTACTGTCAGTGATTGATTGTCAACTGAAAGGCAACAAATTGGCTGATAATTGATTGACTGTACTCTTCTAATTACTGAATATTCTCAAACTCAACTATTTTTTTACTGATCATTTATTACTAGTCAACTTTTACTTTTGAATACTATTTAGCTATTTTTAGTTAGAAAATATTAATTTGTTTTGAAGAAACAGTAGAATTTATTCTCATTCTTAGGATAAATTCAAAATTTAGGACCCAAGAAAAGAATATTTTTGTACTTATACATTGCTGTTTATTATTGACAAAACAAGTGGGTGCTGTTTTTTCATTAGTTGTATAATGAAAATGTATTTTCAACATGTTCTCTATTCACCTGAAAATTTATGAATATTTTCTTGAATTTAAAGAATGATTGTACAGAGTGAGCAACATAAAACCAAACCCATAACGTAACCGCTGCAGAATTGATAGGTTATGTGGAATGAAATTTTATAAATGATGATAAATTAAATAAGAAAAACTAATTTAAATGTTGCATTTATTTATCTTATTGTTACAAAAGATATTCAAAATGACCATCCTGGGCATTGATGCACTTTTGTGCTCTACTGATCATATTGAGAGTCATTTGATGCAAAACATTGATGTTCTTGTTGAATGTTCACTTTCAGTTAATCAATATTGTGGGGATTAGATGCATAAATTCTCTTCTTTAAGTAGCTCCAAAGGAAAAAATCGCAAGTAGACAACTCTGGGGAACATGGAGGCCACCGTCCTCTGCTGACAGCTCGTTCATTTGCGAGAGCTGCATGAACATGATTCAGTGAAACGTTTGATGTATGACATGTTCCATCTTGTTGGAAGAAGCTGTATACTTTTTCATTATCAGTTAATTGCACATAAAATTCATCAAAAATTGTGGGGTAAACTTGTGTATTGACAGTCCGGTCAAAAAATATTGGTATCACTATATGATTACTGGAAACGGCACACCAATTTTCTCATTGTGATGTGGACACTGAAAGACATCTCGTGAGGATTCCTCGTCATCCAGTACCTGATGTTCTGCAATTATCATGGCTGGATAAATGAAACCATGCCTCATCTGACATGAAATGCAATATCGGGTCTATCTGTCCAGCAATAATATTTTCGAGAAGCCAATTGCAATAATCAAGTAGTTTCGGTTTGTCTGTCTCCTTAGTTGTTACACAGTTGTAACGTGATATGGTTTCAATTTTAATTCATGATAAATTTTACAACAAGATGTATATTTAACACCAGATTGTTGGGATACAACAATCCAAACTAAAACAACACACTACTGTGTAGTGACTTTTCTGGACTGGCAGTAATTCTCCTTTCAATATCAATAAAGGCCTGTGTATTCCTAATGGAAGGTGCCTATTTCATTTTGCACTTGAAACCGAACCTGTTGTATACCATTTTTTAACTAAATCTTGTATGCTACTCTTTGCTGGGATACAGCTGGGATGCTTGTTCACCACTAAATTATTAAAAAGATATTAAAAAATCCTTTTAATAAAAAAAAATTTATGACAAAGAACGCATTTAATTATTGGGTAATTTTTCATCTATTAAATTTAATGTAACAATTTTTTTTCTTTTAAATTTAATTTATTAAATTTTGTTTTGCTTTGAAGCAAGCAAAACCTATGATTATTGAATAACAAACTGTGCCCTGGTTCCATTATTATAATACTAACTTGCTGGTTCAAATACTAATAAATAGAGAGATTGTTCAATTTATATTTAAATATGTTAATTTAAACATATTCATTTTATTTAAATATGATCTTTAATGTTTACATGAATGATACATTATTGATGATTTTATGAGAGTGTGCATGACTGTATGAGGACTAAATTAAGATTGAATAATATAATAATTAATAGTAATATTATAAATGTCAGTTGGTAAACTAGACCAACTGAATATAACAGCTTTATATACTTTTACATAAATAAGAATAAGAGACAGTTTATTTATTTACAATTAATAAAGAGGAGAGGATACATGATTCTTAACATAACTGCTCGTCAAAAAATCTGATGATTTTTTTTCACTTTTTAATATTGTAACAAAAATTTTATTAATAACATGAAGATAATATTAATAGTGCTTGATTTGTAATCTCAATAAGTTATATAACTATATAATTGTAAACAAATGTATTGTATTATACAATGGAGACAATGAATAAATAATATAGTATAATCTATTATTACAGAATAACAAACGAAGTTTACATGTGTAAATAATACAATTAAATTGTTGAATTTATACTTAACTTAAAATTATATTTAGTCTCATTTCCCATATAGTATAATGATAATTATATAATGCATAATAGTCATAAGGCTTATGTATATCTTTGGTTGGTTTACCAACCATATTTGCTTTATATATTTGTAAGAGAATATATAACTTGGTCAACCAATAAGTATTTCAATAAGTTTGTACCTATAATCAGATAGATTTAGGATTTCTTTTAATGTGACCTTTACTCCAATATTTCTTATACCTATATTTTCCCCAATGTAAGTGTGAAGAATGGCTGGTATAATGTGGGTCTACTGAGAAGATTTATTCAATGACTGGTATATACCTCATGCCACTGATTGATTTACATTGACATATATCTCGTACAGTAAATTAAATTGTACCTATAATCGCATAGATTTAGGATTTCTTCTAGTGTGTTGTTCGTGGGTCTATTGAGAAGATGTATCCACTGGTGAGCTACTCATTCCAATAACGGAATTAATGTGCCCAAAATCTCAATCAATGTATTAAATGATAACTAAATAAGTCTTGGGAAATCTATTCCGTATACACAAATCTTGCAAAATTTATTCTACATACATAAATCAATAAATAATATATGATGCCTTATTGCATCTTAATAAATAAATCAATAAATAATACTTATAATTTATGTATACAATGTTGTATGTACGTGCATGTAAATATGGTATATATGTATATGTTGTGTGGATGTGTGCATCATGTATGTAGTATATTTGTGTGTATATAATATAGTAACTAGTCTGTAGACTGTATAGGAGTGTAAGAGCAGTATGAATGTGATATCACAATTAGTTAATATGAATTTGCAGCTAAGGTTATAAACAAGAATACAGTACTTATGAACACATTAATAATCATATTTGTGAGATAACAAATCAATGAAATTACAATAACAATACAGTATACAAATATTAAATCAATAAAAATATTATTTTAAAAATATGTTAATATTATTAAATTAAAAATATTATTTAAGTCAATCATTAGAGATTGGTAGCAAACATAATTTATGCACAGGTCTTCTTAATTGACCATTAGCAGTATTTAAATACACCACTCTTACTAGATTGTCAGAACCCGGATAAAATTGGGTGATAACAACATACTTCCAGTGCATGGATGAGAATTCCTCGTTGGTGATCAACACTAAATCTCCAACAGAAAGGTTACGTGAAAAAAACAGTTACGCAAAAAATAACGTTGCTGCAAATAGATTGCACAAATTTTTGAAGTAGTTGCCAACAGCCTAAGAAGTTAACTGAAATTTTTTGGTAATTGGGTTCAGGCAAAGATGTGAATGAACATACAATGAAAAAGTGTCCTGGTGATAGAGGTTCTGAATTTAAAAGTAGATACAAATTATGAACAATATTTTTGTAGCAACAGAAGTTGGAACTGTTTTAAGAAAAGACTAGAGTAGGTATACCTCTACTTGTTACAAATCTTTTAAAGGTTACAATAAATGACTGTAAAGTCAGGTTAGATACTAATTTTAGATGAATAGCTTTAGTAACAAGACATATAAAAAGTGCAAGATAAGACTTACTCACGGTTTTAGACCTCTGCTCGCCATGACGAATGATAATTGGGCCACCATAGTCTACTGCGCAAGAGGAGAATGTTCAGGAAGGAATCACTCTAAAAGGTGGTAGCTGATCAAGTTGTTGAACCTGTGGTCTAGACTTCTGCTCGCTATGATGATTTATAATGACCCAAGTAGACAAAATACTGGAGTACCTGTGTTACTCCAGTATTTAATATTAGAGAATTACTTTTAATATTATTAATGTTAACATTTTGTTTTGTAATGTACAAATAATCTTTTATTAATTGTAATACATAATTTTATAATTTTTCTAAAAGTAATTTATGGTTAACAGTGTCAAAAACATTTGCCAAAAAAATACCAGCTGCTGTTTTTTTACTGTCTAAATTTTCAGCAATGGCATCCTTTGTTCGTTTACCTTTTCTAAAAACCAAACTAAGACTTAGATATAATATTGTACTTTTCAAAAAGTACAATATTATATCCTTCTCTTCAGACCCCTCAGCTGTTTAACAATAAGAATGCTTAGTATAAGCCAAAAAAGTGATTATATTATATTCATTACAAAAAAAAAATTCTATTTCAATTTTATTGTATTACGTTGTTGCAATTTTTACGTTTTACGAATTTTGAAATTTTGATTTGTGAAAAATCTGATATGATGGGAAAAAATGAAGGTTATTTTCAGATTTAGCACTAAAAAATACATAAAAATCAATAATCAAAAACTAAAAAACCCAACCATCACAGGTTTGTGTAATCAAAACATCTGTATATCGCAATTATAAAACCTTTTTTTAATTATTCACTAATAGTAACTCTAGTTTTAGGATATTGGTTAACCCCATTTTTTCTATATGTATTTTATAATTCACTTCAAATTTTACACATATACCTCCATCTGCTTTATTTAAGTATCCTTCATTCATGTATGGGTTGTAACCATCAATTTTACTTAAATTTAATTCCCAGCTATAATTTAGCCTAGTTTCTATATATATATATACTGGTAAGAGCATGATCAATGTTGCTTTTGGTGCTAAATTTTTCATTAATGTGTGAACAATTTACACACTTGGGCCTAGATTTATTTATTTTTACATTCTCTATCAAGATGATTCACTGAACAAATGCAACTTCTAATCGAGGATGCATATTTACTGCCACTGTGTTCGTACATACCACATTTATAGCACACATTTAAACTGAAATTGACCCCTATTATATCCTATAAGTAATCCTTGTTCATTCATTATCATCTGCTATGCTTCATTATTACTTTCTAACATGACATTCCAACAATTTGATTGTTTTACTATAATATTTGGGCAGTACTTTTATTTGTTTATCATCTGCCATTTTATTTCTGCTGATAATATTTCCAATGTCTTCTTCATTTTTGTAGTTAAATTTAAGTCAGTGTTTAATATTTTTAATGTAGGTTTTTTAATGTTTCAGTTTCAACATTTAACCCTGTTGCATCATTATTTAATATACTATGCACCTTTATAACATCAGTAGCACTATTGCATTTAACAATAATCTTTTCTTTTGCAATAAAGATAAGACATTGTTTATTTGAATTCCTAAAGTTTCACCCAATATTTCCTTTGCTTTTATATACATGGTTTCTATATCACTTGATGTATCTAGAGGTTTCAATATCAAACTCAATATGTTTACTTTTGAGATTTGTACTTCAGAGCATACCTATGCAAATGTATGTATAAAGGTGTTGCTGGTTGATGTTTATAATTTATCTTTGAGATGTTATTATTCTCAGCAAGTTTTGTATTTAATGCTTTCAGAATATCATTTTTTTCTCATAATTCAACATTTATCTTTATTGAAGAGGCATTTGTGCTTCTTTTAAGTTTATGTATTCCTTTTTTGTACTTGTTATTCTCATCAAGATTTTTATTTTGTTTCTTTATCTTTTAAAATATTTTTCTTTTGTTATTATAATTCTTTCTTGCAACATTAACTCATGTTTTGAAAGTGAGGTTAGATCGAGGTTCTGATGTTATTCTCAAATAATGAATACATTTGTTACATTAATTTGATTTTTTTCTATTATATTCACCATGATGATACACACTAACACATTTTATACGTATAACTACACCAGCGAAATGTTTATTTCGCTTTTTCAAGAAAATGTCATACGATTTCATAAACACCTCTTGCATCTACCATCTTGGTGGGAAATTATAATTATTAGTAGATTTTGTAAAAATAAAAAATTTGGACCAAAAAAAGTATTTTATTAGTATATTTTTAATTAGCAAGTGCAATTTATTATTATTTATTGTAAAAAAATTGTATAGAAAAATTTTATTTTGAAGTAACCTGAAATTTTATATATATGTTCAAGTTGCTGAACTTTGGCTATGTTTGTGACAGTCAAAGAATTTATTTATATTTTTTTTATTATTTCTTTTAGATTTATAATTTAGAATGTGTGTTATATATTATGTTAGCAGACTTAGCAACTATGTTATTTCTTTTCTTTTTGTGTTAACAATACCAATATTATGTTAGTGCTGTTGATGCTGATATTGCTGCTATATTATGGTATTCTGTTATGCAATTATCAAAATTCACATTCTACACAATTAGTAAATGAATGGTGACTACTTAAGAAGTTAGGCTGTTCATGAAGATTGCACTGTAAAATTTCTACTGTATTCCTTTCACTTAGTGTATATTTGTGGGAAAAATGAATGTAAAAGAGAAACAAAGTATTACAGTTTCATTTGTCACCTGGTGACCAATTGTTGAGACAAAATACTGCAGCCCATACTACTCTTTTTAGATAAGGTACAATATATAAAAAATAAAGAACTAAAGTAAATTTAATGAATATTTTAGATCATATAAATTTTATCATCTTTTCATATTTTATATTTATAGATCAAAAATACAGAATTCCTGAAGAAATTTTTCTGCAAAAGAGAATGTCAATATTTTTCTAGGAAGCAGTAAAATTTATCACTCTATCTCCTTGATCATTACCCTGTGCAAGGTTATGGAATGAATGGTAAGCCATCGTCTAGTGTGGTACCTCGAGAGAAACTCCCTGATTATCCCTGAATAACGTGGTTTCCGCCAAGGTAGATAGTCTATCAATCATGTGGTTGCCCTTGAATCTGTCATTCAAAAAACCTTTCTACTTTAACAACACCTTGTTGCTATATTTTATGACCTGCAAAAGGCGTATGAAACAGGTTGGAGGAAAGGAATGCTAAATACATTGCATTTCATACAAGGAAATCTCCTTGCATTTACCAAGGGTGTCCTCAGTAGTTAGGCCTTTCGAGTTGAGTTGGAATGATGGTATCTGAAAGTTTCACAATGGAAAACAGAGTACGACAGAGAAGTATCCTAAGTGTTACTTTATTTGCTGTAGCCATAAATACAGTACTATAACAAATTATGTGCAAAAACCCATTTTGTCTTTTTTATTTGTTGATTGTTTTTCAATTTATGTAGCATCTTGAACTTTAGCTGCTAGTGAGAGGCTGCTTCAAAATACAGTAACCCGTTTAGAATCGGGTGTAAAATGACTCTAGATTTACATTTTCTCCTTTGAACCATGCATACAGGTTAGATTTTTAGGAATGTGATTTGGCCAACAACTAATGTGGGTAACACATTTAAAGGAGCTGGCAATAGAACATACATGTTTGACCTTCCCAGTATCACCAGTGCTTTCATCACAGAGCTGTTTGTGATTAACAAGGCCTTAAATATACTTCCTAATATTCCGACACATACTTTTCTGTTCAGTTTTCATGAGTGCCTTGCAAGCCATTAGTGACATGTTCTCCAGCCACCTGTTGTATGTGATATTCAGTGTGTTATTTCACAAATTACTCAATCTAGTACAACTGTTAGCTTCTGCTGGACCTCCAGCCATATTGAAATTTCAGTCAATGAGCACTCTGATCGAGTGGCAAAAGAGGCTTGATTGCAGCCTCCTTTCACTAATTTCATTGTTTCAAATGATCTTGTCAGTTTTCTGAAGAGTGTGGTTCATGATGAGTGGTGGAGTGAGTGAAATGCTACAATCAATATGATCAGTTAAGGGCACTGTGTCACCCTGGAGCTCTTCATGTAGGAATAACCATGATGAGAAAGTTATTATTTGTCATTTGCGAATAGGGCACACTAGGCTCAGTCATGGATACCTGATGGCTCAACAAATACACCTGTTTGTACTTACTGTGACTGCCAACTATCTGTACACCACATCCTTGTGAATTTTACCTGTTATGTGGGATTGCATCACAAGTTTAAACTAGGGACTGAGAAGTGAAGTATGTTTGGAAAAGTGCAATGATGTTTTTGAATTTCTTCGATTTATAAAGGCCATGTATCTTGATTAAAAAATTTGATTATTTTTAGCCCTTATCATCTGTATATACCATCTGGCATATGCCAGATGTTAATTTTGTTATTTCAAGTTACTTTTTTAATGTTGTATTCACTGTGGTTTTATTTCACTTTTAATATATGTTCTTGACTCTTTCCATCTATGCTGTCTTTTTATATTACTTTTTAGTTTTTTAAATTATTTTATAATTGTTTCTTTGTGTTTTAGTTTTTGTTTTGTTATATGTTTTTTTCCAGGTGGTGATAACATGAAAATGTTTTTCACCACAAAAAAAAATTCTAATTAAAATTTGTTGTTTAGACCATTGTTTAGGAAGGAAGGTATATTATATTGTTGTCGAATATGCTTGTGGTAGGTATCTTATATTTTGTTTCAAAAACTGATAAGACTTGAATTCCTTAACATAATATTCATAGTAGCATTCAGTCTTATTGCAGACTGCAACTAAGAAACTTTGCAGCAGTTAATGAAAAGCTGATCTGGTAGCTAGGAATGAATTAACATGTTATTCTATATCTATGCCAGATAAATTCCCAATAACTAGGTTAATTGCAAGTATACTGTTAACTGCAAAAACTTTGTAATTGTAAGTTTACATATTATTACAAATTCTTATTAGCTTGTTTATATTACACTTTAAAACAATAACTTTCAATTTGGTTTCTGTTATATTAAGATGGAAGAAGCCCAGAAAACTGACCAAAGTATTGTGCAAAGTTTGGAATCCAAGGTAAGTGATTATGAATGTCTTAAACTAGTTTATTAAGAAATCTAACATAAGAAAACAGATCTACATAAATGGATATTTAAAAAGCTAGAATTTTAATATTCATGATAATCCTGTGTTTAATTTAAAAATATACCTAAAATTGATTATAGTATACTTTATTTTAAGATGAAAATTATAAAAATCTGAGCTGGTCCGGTTAAACTTCTTCAAAGAGTGTTGGTGAAAGCATTGAGCATAATGGTGTCATTAGAGCTGGCAAAGTTATTGAGTTTTGAAAGATTGTTTAATTTAAAGAGTTTTTAATTTATAGCTGTTTGTTTATTAAGAATATTCAACGAATGAACAGTCTTTTTTGAATTGAATATGTACGTGTGTGAACACTTTTTATCTTGGATTTTAATTTCAGATTTGGATTAAACATTGTTAGAGGATTACAAAAATACATTAATGGCCATGATCGGTTTATCAGGTTTTCCTCAAAGCAACTGCCATAATTGAAATTTTGTAATAGTCATTACACAGTAATGATTCAAGCTATCAAGTTGGTTCAAACACACTGTTATAAGGTTTACTGAAATGTGTAAAATATATAAATATCAATTTTGAAAATAAAGTGTAAGACCTCCCAAAAGGACCGAAAAATTAATTTTTTAATAATTGAAAAAAAAACGTCATAACTGCCAAAACATGACATAAATGAGACATAATAACTTTTTTAGAAATGAATTAGTAACTGAGAGAACAGTAATAACAATAATAATATTCACTCAGGAAAATCGTACTAGACTTTTCATTGATAAATGGTTTTATTATGTATTTGTATATTTTGAGATGATCAAGTGTGTCAACTTTTTGTCCTTTATTGTTTTATTGTTTTGGGATAGAAATAATAATTAAAATCAAATAATTTATTAACAACAAGAGATGTAAATTTGATAGTCTTGAAGAGTTCAAAACATACAAAAAATTAACATTCTAAATGAAAAGATAAAATTTAAATTGAATATACTTTTCAAATAAAGTATCAACAGCAAAGGTCCTTTAAAACATTTTAACTCCAGGACCACATCTGGTGCTGAATTACATGCAATGCTCACAATGGTGTCTCTGCAGAAGTTTAATTTGTGAAACATAGCTCAGATGGAGGTACAGTTGATTGCATCTTTTTCCTTAAAATAAGTGTACTATAGTCAATAAACACAATTTTTCATTTGAATATGTATTTAACATATACATATTCAATTCAGGTCTATAGATTATATGGAAGAATGAATATATATTTTTACATGGATTCAAATTTGATAGGATTTTAAAAAATATGTTAGTGTATTAAAGTTCTAGAGCTGCTACTTGATTCTGGAAAAAACATTTTACCACAAGGTATACAACAGTTATTGTACTAATTGTGATATTGGTGGCTAGTGTCATATGAGCACTTACTTCCTTACTTTGGCGATGTCTCAGTTATTGAGTTTGTTTAAGGTCTGTTAATCATAGAGGTTTATACAGAAATTTTAACTAATAGATAAGGGTAGAAGGTATACAACTTGTGAAAGCTGGTTCTCCTACAATCAGTCAAGCTATTAATACATTTTATACTCTTTGTTGTGATATTTTCATTAATAAAATATTCAGTTTCAAGTAAAATATAAATATTGGTTAATATTTCATTAGTGAAATTTTTATACAAGAATTTTTTTCTATTTTTATAATTATATCATGTTTTAGGAATCTGTAAAAAATGTTATTACTAGTTCATAAATTTTGTTTAGATGAGATTGTTAATTTTCACCCATGTCATTGCCATTCCAGAATTATTGTTTATAGATCTGTGCTCTATTAAGTAGAAAGCAGTGAAGTAATTGGTTAAATTATTCTTCCGAATCTTTGTATTTATAAATTTTAATTACTTTCTAACCATTATAAATTTGTTCATAGTAATGTGATAAAATCTCTTTTTTTATCTACTAACCATCAAAGTATGTTCTTTATTTACCAGTGTATGATTTTATTTTTCATTTAAGTGCTTTGAATTGTTCTTTCTTGCAAATATTACCAATTTCTGCCTGCTGACTTAATAATCATTATACTGAAACTTCTTCAGAATTCACTGTTTTTTTTTTTCTTATGGAAATATATATTCTTGGCTTTTTAATGAAGTTAATGTTTTAGTTCATTTATCAGGAAAAGCTCATTTAACATTAATTATATCTTAATAAATTTGCTTCATCTACCAGAAATTTTTACTGTTTGTGTATTCACTTATTTTAGTAATCCTTAGTGCTAAATATAAATCTTGTTTTATTTTTTTTGAATCTTTATTTCTCATGCTTGTGATTAACATTTCAATCTTGTTGAATTTATTTTAAAAAATTGTTCTTACAACGATTATGTTGTATTTTTATTGTTTGTCTTTTTTATGTTGGTTCATGTAGTTCTTAGATGAACATAAAGATACCATGAAGAAATTAAATGAGGATCTAAAAGAGCTTAACTTACAGCTTCAAAGTAGAGATAAAATGGTTAGTATTATACATTGTAAGATATTCTTCTTTGTCACAAGCACTGTTTCTTTCTATTCTTTTCCATACTATTTCCTTCATTCTTATATTTTCCTTTCATCTGAAATTATCCATGATTCTTTACTTTTGATTTTCTCTCTTATTCATTTATTTTATAATTATCTTAATATTATCACGATTTTATAATTTATGTACCTCACTTAGCTGACTAATTTTGAATAAATTTTTCCTTACACTTGGTTACTTGTTTTTATGTATTTAATGATTTCTGAAGAGTGGCTGGCTAAATTGAGGTAAAATATAATTCTTGCTCATTTTTCTGTAGTTTTTGTATCCACAGGTGCTATTTTGGCTGTAGGATGCCACTGTCTGAAGTATTTTATTCTTAATTTTTATAGTCAGCATATTGATAATCTCTATGACTAGCTAAACCCTTCACAGGTGGCGGTGTTTTATGACTCTAGGCCAGGGGTCGGCAACCTTTTGAGTCAAAAAAGAGTCAAAAATTACAATTTACAAAATTTCAAAGTTTTTAAAGAGCCACAAAATTTTATTTCGAAGTTTTTAAAGAGCCACAAAATTTTTTCAAAAATAGGTTTATTAAATAACAATTTATAGGTACTTACACTTATAATTATTATTTTAACTCTAATTTTTAAATAATAATAGCTATAAAATAGATAAATAACAAAATAGGTAATTTATTAAATATATATTTTAATAAAAACACTTTCGCGGTAATATCCTACAGTATTACTTTGTTTCTTTTTTGACAATTCTTTTTGACTTCAAAAAAGTAGTTAGGTATCTTATTTGGAAAAAAATATGTATAATATGTATTTTAAAAATATAATACTTATTACGTTACCTATCTTTACTTCGGTTTTTTTATTATTATTATATATATGTACATACATAACTTTGAGAAGATAATTCGCTTCTAACTCTTTTACAAACAACAAACTATACGTTGTTTTGAAACAACAAACTATACGTCACAGCCAAAGCAGTGGTGAAGACGCCAAATTGTCTTGCGTCGAAAGCGAATTAAAACCTACATAGAAACATCCGACGACGGTGTCATTCGAGAGCTTCTGATGGACTGATGACAGTGACGACGCGTATCACGGGGGAGGGGTGCGGTGAAAAGCGTGTACAAGTGGCAAAGCGATAGAATCTATGCCTAATCCTCGTTAATCGATTCAGAACGATTTTTAAATGTTTTTTTTTTTTTTTATAAAATAAATAATATTTGCGTATGGAACTAAAGAGCCGCAGCTTCACATCCAAAGAGTTACATGTGGCTCGTGAGCCGCAGGTTGCTGACCCCTGCTCTAGGCGGAAGACATTTTCAAAAGAAAAAGGTTCATGCAAAAACTATTTAAAGTAACTTAAAACTTGCATTCATAAATAAAAACAACATATACATTGTGCTTTTACTGAATTATGTCACCAATCTGGTTAAGGAACACTGTTTAATTATCTAGCTAGAAAAAGCTTATGCGAAAATGAAACAAGTCTCACTGAGGGCACTAGAATTTGCAAACTATAGGTGATAATTTTGGTTATGTTTTACACTGAATTCTTTTCATGTAAAAGACTCTGAATAATAATAGTAACAGTAGTAACGTTTATGGTAATATAAAAACAGCAATTTTGAAGTAGTGCACCTAGGCAGGGAATAGTATAATATGGTTTTAAAATAATAATAATAATAGTATAAATATTTTTATTCATTTCTTTCTGAAATTTTGTCTCAAAAATTTTGTTTGAATTCAAACGAAGTAAGCCAAAAATGAAGTTTTGGAAGGAATAATTTGTAAACAAATTACTTAAAAATGAGCGAAAAACACAAAAAAAAATAACGTACAGTTATTGAACTCATCTGATAACTGAAGTAAAATGGGTTCCCAATCATGTTGTTTCAGGAATTCCTGTCTCAAAATGATTGAAAGAACATCTCCTGCCATCTCTTAAAATTTATATGTAACCACATGAAAACAAATAGCCAGTCACATCCAGAGACTCATATATGGGTTTCTGCCCTCCATTAAGTACAGGTAGCCCATATATGGGTTTTGCCTGTGAAGGGTTAAACTATGATACTAAAATTGCATCAATTTGCAAAATAAGCTAAATATAATAAAACTACAGTTTACAATATGATTCCATGGAAAGGTCCTACTGTAAACTTAATTCTTTTGCGGTTTACAATATTTTAAAGAAAATATTTTGATTTTAATAGTAAACCTGGAAAGGTTTTTCAAAGCTTTCATTAGATTTTAGTGAATGTTGAGAACATCGAATTTTTGAATAGTTGTGGTTGTTGGTATTGTAATTCACTTCTAATCTGTTGAGAACTTCTAATAGTGCAGACTATGCTTGTATTTTTATGCTCAAATTTGTAAGTTTTGTTTTATTTATTTATTAATTTCTAAAATTTGTCACTGGATACATTTACTTCTGTGATAGTTTTTATTTGAAACTATATTCACTTAAAGTGATAAATATCTAATGTGTATAATTTTTATAGTAGTATATTGTATAGTAGTAGTATATATGGTATGGTTACTATACTAAGTAGTATATTATATATATTTATAATATAGTAGTAGTAATATAACTTTTTTATAATTGAATATAATTTTTAAACAATTAAAACGTTGATTATAATCTTTTTTTTTCAGATCACCTACCAAGAAGAAACTATATCAGTCTTGCAAAATTCTTTAAAAATTGAGCAAGAAGAATATGCTTGTCTTAAATCAAAATTTGAAAATATCGTAAGTTTTTCAGTAATTACACTTATGTGCATCTAGCTGTTTTTAATTCTCATCATGTAATAAACATTCATTATTCATACACTTATTGTTTATATTCTCTATTATTCTCACTTACTAGCTATTGATGTATAAAAATAAAATATAAATAACAGCAATCTTAAAAAGTTTTTAAAAAATATTTTATTTAATTTAATAAATTAAAAAAATTATTTTGATACTTAATTATCAAAATAATTTTAATGACTAAAGTGTTATTATTTGTTTTTATTTTGTTTATATTTGAAGAGTTTGGATTTTTAAATTAAGTTATTTGCTGGATCATTCATTATCGGTAAGTGTTGATTGTCAGAGAGTAGATTTATTGAAAAAAAAGTAAGATAAGTAAGAGAATAAGTTTAGAATATACTGAATGACTATTTTAAGATTTGTGTATTTTTTGGGTATGTTAAAAAGTGCCAACTCATTAATTAATTTGTATTTGATTATCTTTTATTAAAATGTATAATTTTGTCTTATAATAAAAGTGGTGCTACCTTGTTTACTTTAGCCATCAGCAGTATTTTTTTCTTGTTTAATCTCCAGGACTACCATTAGAAAGTATAGCTATTGCTATTGCTTCGGAGAGTGAGATGAATGATTTGTAGCATGTGTGAAATGACATGCCTGATCAGGATTTAAACCCAGGACCTCTGGATGAAAGGCAGAGATGCTACTAGTCGTGCCACAGAGACTGGCATCAATAGTTATTACCAAATGTACGAGTTGTGTTCAAAAAGTAACGAGAATTTTTGTTTTTTTGGAACGAATTTTATTTATTTGTCTACATTTATGTTATCCCCTTCAAATTAGTCCCCATTAAATATTATACACTTATGCCAGTACTTTTCCAATCCGCGAAACACTTCTGGAACTTGATCTTTGGAATAGTGTTTAGCTTCTTCAGTTATTCGCTTTTAATCTCATCTATGCTTATAAAATGATGGCCCTTTATGGTTCTCTTTATTTTTGGAAATAGAAAAAAGTCACATGGGGCCATGTCTGGTGAATAGAGTGGGTGGTATATCATTACAGTGTTTTAGACATGTTTACCAATACAGCAACAAAAAAATCCAAGAATCTGATTAATACACCTCACAAAATTTCAAAATTCTTGTTACTTTTTGAACAAACCTCATATGCTGCCACCTCTTTCATGTTCTCTACTTGTTGATATATATTAAGACCCGTTCAACAGTCACAGCTGAGAGAGTACTACATCTCACCTTGAAGCTTGGTCCAAGGCTTCATGTTCTCGCCTGAGAAAAGAAAATGGTGCTGTCTTCTTTTCTCATATGTTCCACAAGTCCTCAATAGAAAGTCAGTTGCTATCTCTCCCTGTTCATATCCTTGAAGAAGACTCAACCCAATAAATTTTATTTATAACCTCACCATATAATAAATCAACTACTCCTATCATCGTTCAGCAAATGTTCTCCCAATTTCTATCCAAGACCCAGACACAGAAGTATACACAGATGAATCAAAACAGAATGATACCGCTGGATGCGCATTTGTTGTGTAAATAACCAAACCTATATGTTCAGTCTACCTTGTATTACAAGTACCTATAGTACTGAACTGTACGCCATCAGTTAGGCTTTGAATATCATTAACCTAAAATACAGTCATATCCTTGTAGCGATTCGTGTAGTGCACTCCAAGCTTTAAAAGATTTGTATTCTAGACATCCTGTCATCACCGAAATTCATAATACAATCACGGAGTTAAACTGTTCCAACACACAAGTGAGTTTCTGCTAGATCCTGAGCTGTGTGGAAATCCTGGGTAATGAATGTGCGAATTCTGCTGCTAAAGATGCATGTAGCCAACGGTCTTTCACCAGTCATGTTAATACTACTGATTTTTGTAATTCTATTTAACACACTATTTGAGGAAAATGGCGAGGTGACTGCTAGAAAAAATAATGAACTCCAATACATCAAGAATATTGTGCTTCCATGGAACTCTTCATGCAGGAATAACCATTGAGAGGAGGTTGTTATTTATCATTTACGAATAGGGTCCACAAACCTTACTTGTGGACATCTAATGAATCAAACCGATGCACCAGTTTCTATTCACTGTAACTGCCAACTAATGATACATCACATCCTTGTGGACTGTGATTGTTATGCAGCATTGCGTTATAAATTCAAATTACCAACCATCATCCAAGATATTCTAGGAAATAATATGAGGTCGTGCACCTGTATTCCACTTTTTAATAATTATTGTAATATTTTTTTTGTTGTAATATTGTATTATGTTTGTTCTTGGCAATGATAACATGAATTTCATGTTTGAGTTGTGCTATGTGGAGTTTTACTGTTAATGGAAACTGCTGGAACTTGCAGTTATTGGAGCAGTTACATTGTATAGTATATAATATTTTTTTGGAAAAAGTTTATTCAATAACTCACTGTTTTGTTACTGGAACAGAAGTTAATTTTAGCTTCTGTTTTTATATTGTTGTACAGATAATTTTCTCTTTAGGTTTTTAAGATGCACCTTGTTCAAGTTGGTTAGAAACTCTGCAAATTAAAATTAATTGTAATGTTATAAATTACAATTCAAAGTCTGCTCATATTACATTTAGTTCTGCTAGTAACACTTATACTTTCTCTGTTCACTATAGGGGCTGGCTACTTAGGAATATGATTTCTCAGAAAAGTAACTTTAATTGGTGCCTGTTACACCTTAGGCACTTTACAAGTAACACAACTATGAAAGACAGAAACAATTGGCAAAAAACAGAAAATTAACATTTTCCTTATTTTTTATGTGACTATGATGCATTACATTTATTTCTTTTACTTAGAATGACTGTAATCGTAGTTTTTTTAATTAAAGAAACCAATTTATAATCAGTTACTTTTATGTCTATTAGGTTAAGGAGAAAGAAGAGATCTCAAAGACTCGCCAATCTACTGCCCAATTCTTTGAAGCCAAGGTAAATCATTCATGTTTATTAAGTTAATTAATAAAAAAGCTTTTTACTCATTTTTAAAATTATTTTAACTTTTAGCGAGATAGTTTAATGATACATTTTTCTAAGCAAATGTTTGAAATTTAAATAAGCAAAGGAAGAGTTACAAAAGCAAGAAACTAGCATTCAGTCAAGCAGATTTTAAAACAAAGTGATTTTTTATTTAATAAAAGATATTATAAATTAAACATTTTTAAGGATTTTTTTAAAAAAATGTATTTTTACAACATTTTTCATTATGTCAATGTTTTATGTTAACCGAAAAGGCTCTTACCTGAACGGGCCTTTCTAAATAATTTTAAATTTTGTCTTTGAAAAAAATTAAATTGATAGTAGCTGACTGCTTGAATGACAAATTTTTCAGAAGTGTCTGTATATCTCATGCAAGCTTGTTATATCAGGGAATGTGAGTAGCTGCATCCCTTGCTTATTTACAGTATATAATTAACTTATTACATCAGTGAATTGCTGGACAGATCTGTTGTTATTTTAAACATAACAGTAAAATATAGGTGGAAGAGTTTTGAGGAGAGCCCAGTAGCATTAAAATATAAACTGGTGGCCTCTTCAAGGCCAAGCTACACCATTCAGGCTTCTTAATGAATAAACCAGTGCTTAACCTCTTCACCAACCTAACACACATGATAATAATAGTATTTGGCTGAATTACACTTAGATGTTTGAATTTTAAGAAGTTAACATCTCTAAACTAGAATCTAGTCACAGAACCTTGTTTGACGATCAGAATTCGTATTTATAAATACATTTTAAGTATGGAATTAGAACAAATATATAATGCAAAATTATTCAAGTATTAATTTACTTTCAATCTGTTAATATAACTAATTGATAAATTAAAATGTTTTAAAAACTTGTCAATCAACTTTTTATCATAAAAATGTTCATACATAGATACAAAAACTGATAAACAGTATATGTACTTATGTTGATTGAGCTGACAAAATGTAGCAATACTTTCTAGAATTTACTTTAACCTTTCTCGTCCAAATATCGTGGAAATTCATAGCTATATTAAACATTACCAATATGTTGTAAGAGTCATTTACAATAAAAGCACAACTCCCAAACACAAAACCAAAATCATCACTACACAAGTAAAACTACTTCACTGACAACAAATAATAATGCAATTAACCATTTCAACCAACAGATTCACTAATTTCTAGCCTCATGGCAGAGATATTTTTATATCATCTTTATAAGAGGGTTATTTTTTTTTCAATGTCCGATCGGTCACAAAATTAAAACCGCAGTGAAAATAAAATATTTTTGGTTTGTAACAAGTACTTACATAGTTACGCTATTTCTCTACATAGTCACCACTCTGATTTAGACATTTCTCGTAGCACGATACCAACTTTCCAATACCCTCGTCATAGAACGGAGCCGCCTGTGTTTTCAGCCATGTTTCTACGCTGGTCTGCAGTTCGATGTCTGTGCCAAAATGTTGTCCTCCTAGCCAGCATTTCATGTGAGCCAAGAGGTGAAAATCGGATGGAGCCAAGTCCAGGCTGTATGGTGGGTGATAAAACACTTCCCAACAAGAACGCTGCACGAGCTTCTTTGTTACAGCTGCAGTGTGCGGCCGAGCATTGTCATGGAGAAAGACAATGCCTGATGACGACATTCCTCTCCGTTTATTCTGAATTGCCCTTCGTAGATGTTGAAGAGTCACGCAGTATGAGGCTGCAGTGATGGTCGTGCCACGTTCCATGAATTCCACCAAGAGAACTCCATTACGGTCCCCCCAGAACAGAATAGCCATACACTTTCTGTTGGAGAAGGTTCGCTTGAACTTCTTTGGTTTACTGGGAGAATGAGAATGCATCCACTGTTTGGATTGTTCTTTTGTTTCTTCAGTTTCGAAATGGACCCATGTCTCGTCCCCTGTGACAATTTTGTTAAAAAAATCTTCTCCTTCATTGTGGTAGCGCTAGAGAAACATTAGGGAGGCGTCCATTCTCATTGTTTTGTGATGGTCGGACAGCATCTTGGGAACCCACCTCGCACAGAGTTTGCGGTACTGAAGTCTCTCACTCACAATGGTGTAGAGAGCTGACCTTGAAATTTCAGGAAACGAATCGCTCAATACAGAAATTGTGAACCGATGATTTTCTTGAATTGCCTCATCCACTCTTATCAACGAGATCATCGGTTGACACTCGCTTCCTTCTGATCGCCTGCATCATGAACATCTGGAAGTCTTGCTTTAAAGTTCCTGCACCATTGTCGCACTTTGCTGTCACTCATTGAAGTTTCACCGTACACATTCTTATTCATCGATGAATTTCAGCTGCATTACACCCCTCAGCCTGAAGAAATTGAATTACTGCACGCACTTTACACTTGGTGGGAGATGCTATTGTTGTAGACATGTATGCTAGCTGCATGTTCAGAACTAGATGAAGTGACGCAGCATGATTGAAGGCCATACTAGAGATGCTGCGCAACACATTTGCATAAAAATTTATTTTTACAAAAAAATTAGAACACGTTAGAATATTATACAAATCGACAAGGTGAAATTCATATTCGTGGACGACAGCACTGTTGTTTTGTTTGGCTTAGGACAGAGATGGAGTTATAACACAACTGTACAGTCTGGGCTTAGGTCTAGTGAACAAAGTGACATGCGTGTCAATCTGTTCTAAACAAGAAATGTAGTTTAAAATAGGTTACTTATTTTTTGGAACCTGTGATTTCTTTCTGATTACAATAATAACACAAAAATATTAATTTACATTACTATATTCACAAATGAAATAAATTTAACCTGCAATTAATTACATAATTTATTTAAATAAATGTTTTCACTGGAATGGTATCACAGTTCACAGTATTATATTCACAGCAGATAGTAATAATTTGGACATATTGGTCTAAGGAATCACAACAAGTTTGATATAGCTGTAGAATGAAAAATAAAATAATATTTTTATATTAATTTATTAAATAATTAAACGATCAATACCACCTTAATACATTCATTAACCAGTTCCATCTGCAGTTTTTTTAGAACTATCTTCTGTGGTAGGCCAACAATCCTGAATTTCTGGGCTTGACTCAATTTCCACTTCCACCAGAATTAATTTCCAATTCATCTTTGCTCCTTGATGTCTTATCATCGTCCATAATTATGCTTTCAATGGCATCTACCACTTAAACATCTGTTTTCCAGTAAGAATCCATCATCTTCTGAATTTGCAACACTGATCATTTTCAGTATTCAACAGTAATTGAATTAAGTTGAAAGTTGAATTTAGTTGAAGTTCAAATTAAGTTGCATCTAATGTAACTGAACTGCTCTCAGTTTTGTTAATGACATGTCGGACAAGTCATTGTGGTCTTGAATTATTTTTTTTAGATTCCAAATAAATTCAATGGGGTTAAAATCTGGGTGGTTAGAAGGCAATGTAAGTACTGAAATTCCTTCGTTATTTAGTATTTCATCTAATTCATATTGTGGTTCTGGGCAGTGTAGTTTGGTAGTTTCACAGTTTCTAAAAGCTCTTTTTTTATTAGATCTGGGTCATAGTTAATTTTATTTTTTTGGAGCCATTCTTGAATATTTTTTTTAATGAATTGGATAATGGAGGTTTATTTTTTTGTTTTATTATGGTAAGGTGCATTATCTATGACTAAAATACAATTTTTTGGTAGTCCTGGGATAACTTACTTTTCAATATACTTCAAAAAATGTTCATTGTTCATCGTTTATCTCTTTATGATAATCTTCTGTTCTGCTCTTGGAATTGTACATTAAAAATGCACCATCTATACAAATCCCATGGCCCCACCTACATGAGCCACAATTAAACAGTCACTGGCACTACTATTAACAAACTTGGTATATTGTCACTATGCCAGAATTTTTTTGTGTATAATGTGTTGTCACCTAAGTTTCATCTAAGTGTTTATGACTGTTTCTTTTGTTCAGAAGTTGCATTTTTCTCAAATACCTAAGAAAAAAAAACTCGTTTTGTGATTACATCATCTCATTCACACAAAATCAGTCTATTGTTTTTATTTAAACTTCCTGAATTGAAAACCCATCGATTTATAATTTTCCTTAGTGTTTACTTACTAGCGATAACATTTCAGTTTCTCACGACAAAAATTGTGTAATATTTATACAGTAGGTATTTCTTTACAGAGTTCAACATATTTAAAAAATTCTGTTCTAATAACTCGCCTGTCAAAATCATCTATTTCATATTTATCTCTTTTCTTTGGTGTTTGAATTTGAGAACCACTAGCCTCTGTTTTGCATCCAATTTTCCTGATGTCAATTACTGTAGACTAGCTAAGTTTAGCATTCTACAAGCATGATCCATTGCTTTCACAAGAGGCACCAATAATCTGTTTTTCTATGTCTATGAACTTATTAACATTAAATGTAAGACCATGTGCATGACCCCAAAGTCTGCCTTCACTTGACATCTTAACACAACTATTTTTAAATAACAACTGTTTCAATTTCCAATGCAGAGAACATATTATTTGTTTTATTTGTAATAACACATCTACAAATTACATAATGCTTATTACTAGACGCCAGTTTTAAACTTTTAACCTAAATTCTATGACTCGCATGTCTGTTTGTCATAATATCATTACTTAAACCAAAACAATCGATGTAAGTAATTTATATTTTGTTTACTTGTATAGACTTTTTTTTAGTACAATAAATTTTCATCATGCTTGTATTTTAAAGTATATTGACTAAGAAAACAATTGCTCCTTTTACAAAATAACAGGTCAAAAGATAAAATTCATTATTTATACAAAAATAGCTGTACTTAAGCAGAAAAAACTTTTTATTATTAAACATTGAGATTAAAATGACATCAATTAATTAATATGAAATTATTATAAATAATGCCAAATAAATAATATAATGTTATGTTAATCATTTTATGTGTCTGTGTCCATGTTTAAAATAGCAGTGTAATCTCACAGCAGAAGTTGCAATTGCTTTACTAGTACCACTGGAATGTGACATGTGACTGTACACATCAATAGTTCATAAACTGTGATTATGGAACTTGCCTTGTCGACAGTACTACTGGCACTGCTAAATTAATGACATCATGGTATTGCTCAAAGGCAAAATAAAACAGTATAATAAATTCTTCACATATTCTTAACAACTTGCACCATAACCTTTTAAATCACAAGTTAGATCATAACTTTTTGCAGAATATAAATGAAAAAAATTACTTCTTGACCTCACCATACCTAAAACAGAACAAATACATGTTGATAAACAAATACAGAATAAATGCTGATAAACGTGGTAACCCAAAAGTATACAAATTAAATTTTAATGATAATTCTAAATGCTACATTGATCAGTCTTTTTGCACATTAACTCACAGATTCATTGACCACATATAAGCAAGTCACAGACCAGCAGAATCAACCTTTGCTATTCACATCTTAGAAATAGGACATAGTTACAAAGATAATGCCACAGTAGGAAATTTTAAGTATTGCATGTAAAAGCAGTAGTTTGTCTTATGATTTAACAATGTGAAATAAGCAAGCAACATAGTTTAAGCACATTAACCACATATTAAAGGAATTTTGTAAACATTATGAAGTGGCTCTTATTAAAAACTATGCTATTGTTAGATTACTGATGGAGTTACATAATTAGCTCTATAAATTTTTCCTGAAAGCATTTTTGTGACTGTATGTGAATTTGCGATTTCACAAATGGACCTTAAGGTAGAGCTGAAAGGTAACACTAGATTCTGAATCAAAATCAAAAAATCTAAAACCTTTTAAATATTGCAGCAGGCCTATAACTTTTAACAATGAGAAATGACTCGGACAAGGTATTTTTAGTGGCATAAGAGGGATAGTTCTTCTGTCCCTTTTAATGAAACAAAGAGTTGAGGAGAACCTTCACAAAATGATCTGAAATAAGGTATTAAAGCAGTTGGGTCCGCCGTTGAAAAGATGTCCTCTTCCCAATCAGCTTACCGAAACATGTTTTTTTCTTGCTGTGATAACACAGCCATCACTGTATAAACTGTACTTAGCTGGATTTGAGATTTTTCCTACAATTTCTTCCTCTTATTTAAGATCACTATTTTTACACTGGAAGAAATTCAGTATAAATCTTAAAAGGTGGTTGACATGCTTAAAGAACAGGACTCCTTCAGAGTATTTCAACAGATGTAAAAATTCTACAGTTATTAATGCTGCACAAGAGGATCTTTGTTAAACGAGAGTATAGACAAATTGAAATCATGTACATTTTTTATAGTCCTAATCATGAAATTTTTTATTTCATTTTGCATTGAATTGAAAAAGAGTTTTTTTGTTTTTTATTTCATAAGAATGATTGCCAAAAGTGACCTGACTTGATACTAGAGATAAAGAAATAAATATAGGTTAGGACATAAGGATTTCAAAAAGTTTACTTTATTTGAGTAGGTATGACAAACCAACAGTGAAGTATATATACTTCATTTTTGGCAAACATTCTCTTGGCTCAAAAGATCCTGAGTTACTCATTACTTTAATAATTTTTTGTTGCATGGAATAGATTAAAAATAGGAAAAAATGAAAATTAATCCTTGTATCTTTGTTAATAAATTGTGTTAAATATCACTTTTTTATACAGTTCTCTATTAAATTTATTTTTTTAAATTTACATGGTCTCCAAGTTTTATATGTATTTATAATAATTTACCAGTTCTTATTTTTGCAGGTGTTTAGAACATTAAAAATACTTCCTATTTTTATCTAAAATGGTTAAATTTTATTTAATTATGATTTAATAACTCATTTGCTGTAAATGATCATCTTATCTTTTTATATACCTTCTCAAGTATTTGTTTTAGAAATATATAATTGTACGCATCTCTAAATCAGTTATCCAGTTTTTATTTACCGTACCCTTCAAACATCATTCATTAGTTCTTCAATTTGTTATTATAGTATACTAACTTCTAGATCATCAGTATACGATAAGAAAAGCTTCCAAGTTATATTATAAATCGTTTTTAATAGTGATGATTAATTTGTTAAGTATTTTGAATGTTGATGATTGTAATCAAAACTTTGGAATGGACACCTTTTTTCTTTTAACTGTTCATTGAAAAGATAATTAAATTTATTAATTTTTTTAGATTGCTGATTTGGAACATCAGTTAAAGGAGTGCCACGAGAATGCTGTAAGTAATATTTGTGGACCATCTTCAGCCTTCAATAATGCTACTGTAGATAATAAGTCAAACAGTAAAATTAGCAGTGGAGCTATGGGTTGGGCCCCTTGGTCCAGTAAACAAGCACCTGTTCGTCGGCATATACATGATGTCTAAAATCCCCTTTCTTACTGTATTTTGTTATATTCTAATTAATCATTCTTACACTAGGTTATCGAAGATAATAATAACTAAAGTGTTTATGCTAATTTTTTTCCAAATACATGTTAGGATTTAATGTATTGTTCATTTTTTCCTATGATTCGATGTTCATTATTTCAGTTTTTATCTGTAAGTTAGTAATTTTATCATCATTAATGTCTCTCATTTAGAAATCCAACTGTGGGGAAATCATGAAAACAATAATGTTGAATTGGTAGTTAATCCTTTGTTGGATTCATTGTTTTCCTTTGACTAGTTTTATGCCTTATAGTGATTTTGTTCATGAATATTCGTTTATCAAAAAGAAAAGATTAAATTATTAAATATGCCTTATTTTATAAGGTTATCCAGGTAATCAGTGCTTTTTTCGCTTATTATGGAATCTATAAACTGTCATATAAATTTTTATATTTTACCTACGTGTGAAATTAAAACTAATTCCACCAATAGTTGTACATAATGATTTAATTAGTTAATTTAACAGTACTGTTCAAAAAGGTTCAACCTCTTAAGTGAATATGACCAACTGCCAGACTGTAATTAGACCTAATGATCTGTACAAAGCTAATGTAATCTTGAAATAATAGTTATTTAGTAGTAGTAATTGCTTGTGGCAAATAGCTGGTTACTCTATTTTTATTGTTACTGTTTGCAGTATATAAATA